>NC_064037.1:12964587-13267472 GCF_932526225.1 Nematostella vectensis | reverse complement strand
ATTATACCCCTTTTTATACCCTTTTTTGTAGCAAAATTAGCCAATCAGACGCGCCTAAAATTGGACAGTTTGGGGACATGCTTGTTTTATCTGTGTTTATTGATTGTTTATCAAACTCTTTTGTTGTACCTAGAATCTTGATGACAAAACCGAGGAGTTAAGACGGCTGGACGAGAAGAGCTTTAGTCAAGCTGAAGAATCAAGTAAAATACTAGAGGTATGCCCCACCAAGCAAGCGTTTAAACCCGAGGTAAAGAATCCTGATTAATGCTTATATATATACCAAATGTGTTTTGAATATATGTCTCAAAGCTTCAAGTTTCGACTCTGGTTTTAAGTCACTAGTTAGGTTTCTGCATTCAACGTGGAACATTTAAAAAATAAAAGTGACCAACGACATCAAAACAACACTAATAATAAAAGGTGACAGTCGACTTGCACTAAGAGATCACGTGACCGCTTGTGTGGCAACCTCGATGGGATGAGGCCGTGACGCCAGAGGGCGTCAACCAAAACAAGTCCTTTCTGATATAGAAACGTTCTGGCTGATTTGTGCGCTCTGAATAAGACAAGGCTGGAGCAAAGAGCTGGAGTTCGCGCGATTTTGCATCCCAAAAAGTCACATAAGTTCTCAGTGTAAGCCGCGTTTGGCCTCTTCTTTCATTCTACTCTTATTTATCCCAAGCTGACTGCCATTATACTGTAAGTCTGGTTGCATTTAGTTTGTTGCTTTACTGCAGAACAAAGAAGATGAAATCCAGATGCTTCGATCATTGGTCCGCCAGCAGGAAGACGCGACTCGACTTCTTGGGGAAAAACTCAGAAACGAGGCACAAGAGCATGTAAGTTTTAAGAATTTTATTCAAATTTACCAAATTACATTTAACATCTTTAGGTTGAACGTGCAAAGGTCGAGTTCTCTAAATAAAAAAAAGGGAATCGGTTGGAGTAAGTACGCAGCTGTTTTGTCTCCTATTATCTTTGTTCTACAAAGGAGTTCTTTTGTGTCTATTCTTCTCGTTCTTTGTGTGGATATTGTTCATTTGCCCAACCAAATTGCAGCTTGTAAGAGCTGCGTACTGACCCATCGGTTGGTATTGATAATAATTTTTTTTTTCAGATTCGTAGTGCGTTGACTAAGGAGCGCGATTCGATGGACAAGGAGCGCGAGAGGTTCAACCAGAAACTCGACGAGACGCGGCAACACTACGAGGACGTGTTACGGCAACTTCGCGACGACTTGGAGGAGGAGAGACAAGGACATCGGCATCTACAGAATGCACTTCACAAGATGAAAATGGTAAGTACAGGCAACCTTAACCCATTCACTTTGAGTACTTTTGCGCAAAATTGTGAGAGAAAAAAACCTATTTCAAGTCCCCACTACCCAGTCAAGTTTAGCTACCGTTGACCCAAGACGGTAAGTTTCTAACAATGTACTGCAGTGTCTCTGAAGTCAATCGACGACGCTGATCGACGACGCTGATCGACGACGCTGTGACAGCCAGTTGCCGAATGCTTGAACGTCTCCGGGTCTGGTGATGTGCATTTCTGACGTATTGGAATTGGGGCTATATTTTATGGGCTTCCTGTGGCATAGTAATGAATGATTTTTTTTTAAAAATTAGTCCGTCTTTAATATTAGTATAATCTGGAATGCTATTTAAGGTGCGCTGCGATATTGTCGCGCAGTTAACATTAGCGAGATTATTAGAAAAGTATGAATAAAAATAGACACTAGCTAGGGTTGCGAGACTGGATCCAAGCCACAACGGATGCATCAGAGAGCCAGGTTTCCACCCCTAAAGCTATTAAGAGCCGATCCCACATTTTAAACAGTCTTTTCCAAGCCGATTGTGAATGTGTGATCGATGGAAGGATACGTCGGTAAACTAGAACCGGTAAAATCAACTCTTGAAAGGAAGTAGGTATTTACATGTTGTTTTATTTATTTTAGGAAATGGAGAAATTCCGCCAGCTTCACTTGCAAACTCAAGAGGAGAAAGTGAACGCTGTAGCACAACTGAGATCCGAATCCAAGGAACAAATTAACCGGCTTAAAGACAAAATCGAGGAGGTGAGAACTATCGCTGCACCAATGAACACAATGAAATCACACAAAAACACCTCTAAAACTTGTTCCTTTACTTTAGCTCACTGTCGTCACCGACAAGGTCGAGAGAGACACTGTCTTGGAGATCAACGAGGAGTGTCGACGTGTGGCCAATCTAATAGGAAAATCCCCTAATACCACGCCCATCAGGTATGTGTTAATACCCCCAACACCACGCCCATCAGATATATGTTAATATCCCCCAACACGACGCCCATCAGGTATGTGTTAATATCCCCTAACACCACGCCCATCAGGTATTGTTAATATCCCCAAGCACCACGCCTATCAGGTATATGTTTATACCCTCCAACACGCACCCATCAGGTATGTGTTAATATCCCCCATGCACCACGCCCATCAGGTATATGTTTATATCCCCCAACATGACGCCCATCAGATATGTGTTAATACCCCCTAACACCACGCCCATCAGGTATGTGTTAATATCCCCAAGCACCACGCCCATGAGGATACCCCCAAGCACCCGTTATTTTCGCATTGTTGAATTGTTCTCTTTTATGAATATTAGACCCAATAGTAGTTTTAATGGTGAAAGTCCCGGATCGAAAATAGGCAGCCCAACCAGAGATGCCCTTGTAAGTATACTATACTGTGTAATGCCATGTTTTGCTGTACTATGCCATGTTTTGCTGTATTATGCCATGTTTTGCTGTACTATGTCATGTTATGCTGTGTAATGCCATGTTATGCTGTGTAATGCCATGTTATGCTGTACTATGCCATGTTATGCTGTACTATGCCATGTTATGCTGTACTATGCCATGTTATGCTGTACTATGCCATGTAATGCTGTACTATGCCATGTTTTGCTGTATTATGCCATGTTTTGCTGTACTATGCCATGTTATGCTGTATTATGCCATGTTTTGCTGTACTATGCCATGTTTTGCTGTACTATGCCATGTTATGCTGTACTATGCCATGTTATGCTGTATTATGCCATGTTTTGCTGTACTATGCCATGTTTTGCTGTACTATGTCATGTTTTGCTGTACTATGCCATGTTTTGCTGTACTATGCCATGTTATGCTGTGTAATGCCATGTTTTGCTGTACTATGCCATGTTTTACTGTACTATGCCATGTTATGCTGTGTAATGCCATGTTTTGCTGTACTATGCCATGTTATGCTGTACTATGCCATGTTTTGCTGTACTATGCCATGTTATGCTGTGTAATGCCATGTTTTGCTGTACTATGCCATGTTTTGCTGTACTATGCCATGTTTTGCTGTACTATGCCATGTTTTGCTGTACTATGCCATGTTATGCTGTACTATGCCATGTTTTGCTGTACTATGCCATGTTATGCTGTATTATGCCATGTTTTGCTGTACTATGCCATGTTTTGCTGTACTATGCCATGTTATGCTGTACTATGCCATGTAATGCTGTACTATGCCATGTTTTGCTGTACTATGCCATGTTATGCTGTATTATGCCATGTTTTGCTGTACTATGCCATGTTTTGCTGTACTATGCCATGTAATGCTGTACTATGCCATGTTATGCTGTATTATGCCATGTTTTGCTGTACTATGCCATGTTTTGCTGTACTATGCCATGTTATGCTGTACTATGCCATGTTATGCTGTACTATGCCATGTAATGCTGTACTATGCCATGTTTTGCTGTACTATGCCATGTTTTGCTGTACTATGCCATGTTTTGCTGTACTATGCCATGTTTTGCTGTACTATGCCATGTTTTGCATTACTATGCCATGTAATGCTGTACTATGCCGTGTTTTGCTGTACTATGCCATGTTTTGCTGTACTATGCCATGTTACTGTATGCTGTACTATGCCATGTTTTGTTGTGCCTTCATATTGTTTTCCCATATAATACTGTACTGTGCATTGCAACATTCTCCATGCTATGCCGTACTACGGCTATGCTTATCCAAAGGATATAATTGTTTGATATGAGACTGATGCAAAATAAGCTTAGATTTCTAACTTGGTAACTATAGAATCTAGAGTTATGCAAGTGTTAAATCCCTTACTAATTAAGTCTGAGGTTTAAAACAGCATATACATTCCGTTTATACTGTGCTTGAAGACCTTTTTTCTCTTAAGGCAAATCTTCGTTCCTGTAATGCGGAGCTTAGACAGAGCTTACTTGAAGCAAGGAAAGATCTCGAGATCCACCGGAACACGCCCGTGAAAACAGAGGTACGAGGCTTGTATTTTCTCGATTACTCGCGTATATAGTCTGGAATTTGAATACCTTTTATTGTTGTTTCTGAACTACAGCCAAGCTCAGAGCTAACTCAACAACAAATGGCATTCTTCAAGAAAACTATAAAAAACAAGGTAACGCAATGTAAATCCTATCCTATACATGTTTCGTAGTTTTGAAATGACGAGTTTTTTGGATGTGTGTAGACTTCTGGTAACGGACACGTGCAAACTAGTGTTAATAGACATGTGACTGAACGCGTGACTGGACACGTGCAAACTAGTTTTGATGGACACGTCACTGAACACGTGCAAATGAGCACGTGACTGGTCACATGCAAACATGTATTGATTTTAATCGCTAGGATGATGAGATTGCGCGACTCAGGAGACAACTACAGGAAGAAGTCAACAAAGCGAGTATACAGAGCAGAACAGAGAAAATGGTAAGCCATACATTATACACAGAGGATCCAGCATACAAAGCGAGTATACATAGTAAAACAAAGAAAATGGTAAGCCATACATTATACACAGAGGATCTAGCACATTTCTGTTATAGCTCAGAATAATGATCGGTGAAGAAAGAACTTGTTCCATTAATTTTTGTTTAAATCCTAGTCGCTTCAAAAGACGATTGACCGACTTGAGAGAGAATTGAGGGACACAAAACGAGTTGTAAGTCAACCACCCGCCAATCCCATTACACATTCACTTGTTCCCCCTGGCTTCATATAACCATCCGTCTAAAGAGCTTTCCAAATACTAAACAGCCTTTGTATTCTGCTATAGAATTCGATTACATACAGTCCCCGTCTCAATGGTATTTCCTCCCCTCAAGAAAACACTAGTGGACTAGGCACTAGCTTGAGCTCGAACAACGCCAGCCCAAGGACTGGGGACGACAATAGTACAACAAAACTCTTACGTCATCTGCAAGGCCGTGTTAAACAGCTGCGCGCGCAGAACGAGAGCATGCGCAGTGACTCACTCAACGACAGTCAGACCAGCATCTACAGCGACTCGGTAAGTAGAGAACAATCAGACCAGCATCTGCAGCAACTCGGTAAAGAGAGAACAGTCAGATTAGCATCTATAGCGGCTTTGTAAAGAGAGGACAATCAGACTAGCATCTATAGCGACTTGATAATTGAAGAACAGTCAGACCAGCATCTACAGCGAACCGGTAAGTAGAAAACAATCAGACCACCATCTGCAGCAACTCGGTAAAGAGAGAACAGTCAGACCAGCATCTATAGCGACTCGAAAAGAAGAGAATAGTACGACCAGCATTTCCAGCAGCTCGGTAAGGAGAGAACAGTCAGACCAGCATCTACAGCAACTCGGTAATTAGAGAACAGTCAGACCAGCATCTACAGCAACTCAGTAATTAGAGAACAGTCTGACCAGCATCTATAGCGACTCGGTCCGTAAGGAGAGAACAGTCAGACCGTCATCTACAGCAACTCAGTACATTAGAGAACAGTCAGACCAGCATCTATAGCGACTCGATAAGGAGAGAATAGTCAGATAAGCATTTCCAGCAGCTCGGTAAGGAGAGAACAGTCAGACCGGCATCTATAGCGACTCGATAAGGAGAGAATAGTCAGACCAGCATTTCCAGCAGCTCGGTAAGGAGAGAACAGTGAGACCAGCATCTACAGCAACTCGGTAATTAGAGAACAGTCAGACCGTCATCTACAGCAACTCAGTACATTAGAGAATAGTCAGACCAGCATCTATAGCGACTCGGTAAGGAGAGAATAGTCAGATCAGCATTTCCAGCAGCTCGGTAAGGAGAGAACAGTCAGACCAGCATCTATAGCGACTCGGTAAAGAGAGAACAGTCATACCGGCATCTATAGCGACTCGATAAGGAGAGAATAGTCAGACCAGCATTTCCAGCAGCTCGGTAAAGAGAGAACAGTCAGACCGTCATCTATAGCGACTCGGTAAAGAGAGAACAGTCAGACCGGCATCTATAGCGACTCGGTAAAGAGAGAACAGTCAGACCGTCATCTATAGCGACTCGGTAAAGAGAGAACAGTCAGACCGACATCTATAGCGACTCGGTAAAGAGAGAACAGTCAGACCGGCATCTATAGCGACTCGGTAAAGAGAGAACAGTCAGACCGGCATCTATAGCGACTCGGTAAAGAGAGAACAGTCAGACCGTCATCTATAGCGACTCGGTAAAGAGAGAACAGTCAGACCAGCATCTATAGCGACTCGGTAAAGAGAGAACAGTCAGACCGTCATCTATAGCGACTCGGTAAAGAGAGAACAGTCAGACCGTCATCTATAGCGACTCGGTAAAGAGAGAACAGTCAGACTGGCATCTACATCGACTCAGTAATTAGAGAACAGTCAGACCAGCATCTACAGCAACTCGGTAAAGAGAGAACAGTCAGACCAGCATCTATAGCGACTCGGTAAAAAAAAGAGAACAGTCAGACCGTCATCTATAGCGACTCGGTAAAAAAAAGAGAACAGTCAGACCGTCATTTATAGCGACTCGGTAAAAAAAAAGAGAACAGTCAGACCGTCATCTATAGCGACTCGGTAAAGAGAGAACAGTCAGACTGGCATCTATAGCGACTCGGTAAAGAGAGAACAGTCAGACCGTCATCTATAGCGACTCGGTAAAGAGAGAACAGTCAGACCGTCATCTATAGCGACTCGGTAAAGAGAGAACAGTCAGACTGGCATCTATAGCGACTCGGTAAAGAGAGAACAGTCAGACCAGCATCTATAGCGACTCGGTAAAAAAAAAAGAGAACAGTCAGACCGTCATCTATAGCGACTCGGTAAAAAAAAGAGAACAGTCAGACCGTCATCTATAGCGACTCGGTAAAAAAAAAGAGAACAGTCAGACCGTCATCTATAGCGACTCGGTAAAGAGAGAACAGTCAGACTGGCATCTATAGCGACTCGGTAAAGAGAGAACAGTCAGACTGGCATCTATAGCGACTCGGTAAAGAGAGAACAGTCAGACCGTCATCTATAGCGACTCGGTAAAGAGAGAACAGTCAGACCAGCATCTACAGCAACTCGGTAAAGAGAGAACAGTCAGACCGGCATCTACATCGACTCAGTAATTAGAGAACAGTCAGACCAGCATCTACAGCAACTCGGTAAAGAGAGAACAGTCAGACCGTCATCTATAGCGACTCGGTAAAGAGAGAACAGTCAGACCGGCATCTACATCGACTCAGTAATTAGAGAACAGTCAGACCAGCATCTACAGCAACTCGGTAAAGAGAGAACAGTCAGACCAGCATCTATAGCGACTCGGTAAAGAGAGAACAGTCAGACTGGCATCTATAGCGACTCGGTAAAGAGAGAACAGTCAGACTGGCATCTATAGCGACTCGGTAAAGAGAGAACAGTCAGACCGTCATCTATAGCGACTCGGTAAAGAGAGAACAGTCAGACCAGCATCTATAGCGACTCGGTAAAGAGAGACAGTCAGACCGGCATCTACATCGACTCAGTAATTAGAGAACAGTCAGACCAGCATCTACAGCAACTCGGTAAAGAGAGAACAGTCAGACCGTCATCTAGAGCAACTCGGTAAAGAGAGAACAGTCAGACCAGCATCTACAGCAACTCGGTAAAGAGAGAACAGTCAGACTGGCATCTACAGCAACTTGGTAAAGAGAGAACAGTCAGACCGGTATCTACAGCAACTCGGTAAATAGGGCACAGCCTGTTGCAAGTGCAGGGGAAAGCCTGTATCCTGTAACCTGAACCATGCGGTATCCAATTAACGATGGCCAATTGATCTCTTGTTATCGGTGACCAAGTAATCTCCGATGATCGGTCACCAAGCGTCATAAATATGAGTGCCCGGTTATCGATGACTGGTTTCATCTCAAATTATCTGTGAAAAATTGATGTCTTGTAATCGGTGGTCAAGAGATCTCTATGATCTCCAGTGATCGCTGACCAAGTGATTCCCAGTGATCTCCGCTGATCAGTGAGCGAGCGATATCTGGTTGAATAACGTGTACAAACTGCTTTTTATTGTCAGGTTGATAATCTCGATGAGACAGCAAAAACAAAGAAGCTGCAAGAAGCTCTACAGGTATGGGCTACTAGTGCTGTCTCTATCCTTCAACAAAACTCATGTACTTGTAAAAATGTCCCGGGGCTGATTAAGATTACTGTTCTTTAGGTTTCAGAGCAAAGAGCGCAGCAAAACTCCGCCATGTTGAGCCAAAAGATGATGGAGATGACGAAGCTACAAAAGATGCTGACTCATGCCACAAAGGTAAGGACTTCATTCAGTGATTGTTATGCGACAATGATTTGCAAACAACCTTAGTGTGCCAGTAAACGTGTTTTAATGAAGCCAAGGAAATCAGCAAAATGGTGGAAACGAAGAGGATTTGAGCCCGCGATATGCTAGTGGTACACGATGTCCTCAACACTCGATTTATACAAAAACAGTCGTCGCCATTATTGGTAACGACTATCATATCGTGTCATTGGCAGCGAATATGATATTGGGATTGCTTTATCGATCGCGCCATTATTTCCATGGACTATCACATCATAGACATCACATACTCATTGGAAATGTAAAAACTATGATAATTCATGTTTTTTTTTTTCCAGGAAAACATGAAGTTGGAGCGGGCTTATGCGTCACTGCAGCGAAAAATAATCGATGCCTCCTCGTGAAGTCCTACCTATAGACCGATCAGTATTTTTTGAAATGGGGAGGGGGGGGAGTTCGCTTTTTGGAGTAAAAATAAAGAAACATGCATGCCCTTCGGGTAAAATGAATTCTTGCATTGTTGGATCCAAAGAGAAAAGCCCTATTACATGACAGCTCAAATGAACTCACCCCTCCCTAAAATATTTGAATAACTTGAATGGTCGATTCCTTACAATATATGAAATACAGTAATTCAAATATAGAATATTTAGTAGTTACACACTGCTTGTACTGTTAATGTGGATATTATCTCTCTCGTCTTCGCGCAGTTTCTTGCCTTCTGGCGCGCTTTGTATTATTCCTGAGCAGTTTATTATATACGCGTGTTTTTATGTTTTACAATGCAACTGTCCACGTTTACAGTATCAAAGATGGACCAAAGTGTTTTTTGCTCCATTTTTGCGATAGCGACCATATTTAGGCGATGCATCTAGATAATTCTAGGATACTTGTGTACGCATGTATATAGTTTTTAACCAGAATTCTTCTTACAGTCTAGCTCGATTAATGAATTTTTTGTAGAATCTGCTAAAATAGAGATGCCGTTTAGCTACCACTTAGAAATAGAAATAGATAGAAATGTAAATTCAATCAGTGTTCTTTTTAGTTTAACACTGTTTCTACCAAAAGGTGTTTTGTGTTAATTATATATTTTTGAATATTTGATTCCCTGTTTTACTGCGATTTATGTGGATTTCATTGGGCCTTTTTACTATTTAATCATAATACTTTGTTTGGTGAATTTATTTGAGTTGTGTTGAGTGTTGTTTTGAGTTGTGTGTTACCATCATATGGTTAGGATCTTCTAGGGTTAATATTACCTACAATCCATTAATCGATTGGAAGCAAGAAAAATCGAGAGACCAGATTGTTTTAATGCTATAATACAGATTTCAATACTATACATATTTATCATATTTTCTCGCTTGCTACTCGAAAATTGTTTGAGGTCACCTTAAAATGCATAATTCTGGTGAAGGACAAAGGTCATCACGGACTTACAGGCATTAACAACGCACAGCGTTTTATAGTAATTGTGGTTATCGGATATGAAACAGAATCTTGAATAGTTAAAGTATAAAATTGCCTAGAAATTTTAAACCTTGATGGATAATGTGCCCTTAAATGAGATTGGTGATAATTCTAGTTGTTTTAATACTAGTCGTATTGGATATAATTCAATGTAAAATAATTCTGCCTAATAATAATCTATGTCTGGGTTTAGCTATAACTTGGAATTTTTTAAACCGATTATATTAACCCTTGTAGTCCTGATAACGTTGTATAGTTTTTTAAGTTATTGATTAGACTCTGTCCAGGAGACTGTATTTGTGTTAACAGTAAAAATAAAACGCGAGATTTATCTTGAAGTCATGTGCCGTCTGGTAGAAAGGTTATGCCCATTGCTGGTAGAGAATGTACGGCTGATGTGTAAAGAGCCCCCACATATACCTGTTTGGGTTACCTGATAACACAGTGGCGGATCCAGGGGTGGTGACCCCACCCCCCCCCCCCCCCCCCCCCCCCCCTTGTTGGACGAAAAGAAAAAGCATTTTGGAAAATAAACATAAATCGTCTCTAATTGTTACAGCCGAATTCGATGTTATCGCGACGCTATTCACTGGGCGAAAACCAGACAATGGTCGCTACAGAAAGCCAGGCCACTGCACTAGGCAAAACATGGCATAAATTATGATTCAGAATGTTCTGACCGGCGGAACAGAAAAGCCCTAAACCCCCTAAGGGATGATAGCATTTTTCAAAAACATTTTTTTACCCTTATAGATAGCACATTGGGAGTAGTCGAAGCAATTTCTAACCCTAAGCTCTAAAATCCCTGTGATACCCGTGGGACCCCACTAGGGATAGCAAAAGCGTAAGAATTTTATAACAGTTGAAGGGGACGGACATCGCTACACATCGATTTAAATATGTATCTAGCATTCTTTAAAATGTATTCTGCGAGTGTCAGACTTTACCAACTTCCTCTAAAAACATATGCACTCGTATATATTACCACACAGACGGAGCGCAACCGGCAAGTTTATGCTCTCACATAGTAAGTAGAGTGGACAGGAAAAGTGAAACTGCGAGAAACGTATCAACATGTCCATCTGGCAAAGCTTTAGCAGCATCAATACAAGAATCCCTGGCTAAAAATGAGATTGACTTGACCAACTGCCGCGGGCATTGGCATATGAGCTCACCAATGAGCTCGGAGGAGGAAGGAGGTTAAGTGGGAATAGCTTTAAATTATGTCAGCACCGGATGTCGAATATTAAGGATGCTGCCTTCATTCACTCAATCTAGTCATTTGCCACGCCTGCAATATAGTACGCAATATGCTGGATTCTTGCCAAGGGCTTTTCAGGGATTTTTTGACAACTCACCGGCAGGATTCCTTCAAAATCGTGTTGTGATTGATGCTTTTGCACCCGAAAATAGGAGGAGGAGCTGTTATGCTTATGGTTCTCTGTAATTCAAAAGCAGGGGAAATAAAAGTATTCTCGAGATTTTGTAGAAGAATTGGTAACATTGGTTACTTAAAATCTGAAAAAAAATCGCGACAAAGTGCCAAAAAGGTCACCCCCCCCCTTTTCTAAATCCTAGATCGGCCACTGTAACATATACTAGGCTGTTTGGGTTATCTGAAAATATATACTGGGCTGTTTGGGTTACCTGATAGCATATACTGGGCTGTTTGGGTAACCTGATAGCATATACTGGGCTGTTTGGGTTACCTGATAGCATATACTGGGCTGTTTGGGTAACCTGATAGCATATACTGGGCTGTTTGGGTTACCTGATAACATATACTGGGCTGTTTGGGTTACCTGATAACATATACTGGGCTGTTTGGGTTACCTGATAACATATACTGGGCTGTTTGGGTTACCTGATAACATCTACTGGGCTGTTTGGGTTACCTGATAACATATACTGGGCTGTTTGGGTAACCTGATAACATATACTGGGCTGTTTGGGTTACCTGATAGCATATACTGGGCTGTTTGGGTTACCTGATAGCATATACTGGGCTGTTTGGGTTACCTGATAGCATATACTGGGCTGTTTGGGTTACCTGATAGCATATACTGGGCTGTTTGGGTTACCTGATAACATATACTGGGCTGTTTGGGTAACCTGATAACATATACTGGGCTGTTTGGGTTACCTGATAACATATACTGGGCTGTTTGGGTAACCTGATAACATATACTGGGCTGTTTGGGTTACCTGATAACATATACTGGGCTGTTTGGGTAACCTGATAACATATACTGGGCTGTTTGGGTTACCTGATAGCATATACTGGGCTGTTTGGGTTACCTGATAGCATATACTGGGCTGTTTGGGTTACCTGATAGCATATACTGGGCTGTTTGGGTTACCTGATAGCATATACTGGGCTGTTTGGGTAACCTGATAGCATATACTGGGCTGTTTGGGTTACCTGATAACATATACTGGGCTGTTTGGGTTACCTGATAGCATATACTGGGCTGTTTGGGTTACCTGATAACATATACTGGGCTGTTTGGGTAACCTGATAACATATACTGGGCTGTTTGGGTTACCTGATAACATATACTGGGCTGTTTGGGTAACCTGATAACATATACTGGCTGTTTGGGTTACCTGATAGCATATACTGGGCTGTTTGGGTTACCTGATAACATATACTGGGCTGTTTGGGTTACCTGATAGCATATACTGGGCTGTTTGGGTAACCTGATAGCATATACTGGGCTGTTTGGGTTACCTGATACCATATACTGGGCTGTTTGGGTTACCTGATAACATATACTGGGCTGTTTGGGTAATCTGATAACATATACTGGGCTGTTTGGGTTACCTGATAACATATACTGGGCTGTTTGGGTTATCTGATAACATATACTGGGTTGTTTAGGTAACCTGATAACATATACTGGGCTGTTTGGGTTACCTGATAACATATACTGGGCTGTTTGGGTTACCTGATATATACAGGGCTGTTTTTCTATATTGATTACCACGATGCATGGCACAGTTGCTATACAGGAAAACAAAGTGGAGCCCCAATAACTCGGATTTGGAAAATTCAAACCACCCACCAACTCGAATATGTGACTTGCACTAACTGACCATGTGACTTTGACTAGCTGATCATGAGACTTTGACTAGCTAACCATGTGACTTTGACTAGCTGATCATGTGACTTTGACTAGCTGACCATGTGACTTTGACTAGCTGATCATGTGACTTTGACTAGCTGATCATGTGACTTTGAGTAGCTGATCATGTGACTTTGACTAGCTGACCACGTGACTTTGACTAGCTGATCACGTGACTTTGACTAGCTGATCATGCGACTTTGACTAGCTGATTACGTGAGTTGGCAAATTTAAGCCAATATAAACACGGACATGACGGCGCCCGTCAAGTCAGCAAACCACAGGATTTAGGACAAATTTAACCCAAATTGATAAATCACATGAAAAGGCAAGGATAGAATGCTTTGTTAATTTACTAAAATGTTCCATTCCTTAATGACAATTTGTAAATTACTACTGAGTAAAATTCTACATACAATGCTACATCCGTTAACTTTCAATGATTTGCTTTGAAATGTTGGGATATTCTAGAAGTTCAATTAAAAGTATTGATTAGCCCGACATAACTAATTGATCAAATTTATAATTGGCATCATTTGATAATAACTGATATCAATTTACTAAATGATTATCAATTGATATCAAACATTGATTGAGTATCAATTGTTGTCATTGGTTGATAATAATTGAAGACTATTTCGTAAATTGTTATCAATTGCTATCAAATTCATCATTTGCAATTATTTACGTCGGGTGATAAGAAAATCGCTATTTTGTAAAAAAAAAAAAAAATGCGATGCAAAAAAAAAATCCATAACAATGTTAATAACAACAACTGTCAGCTTGGACGCAGACTTTGGGTGACGGCAAGTTAATATCGATAGATAAATAAAAAAAACACGAATAAGATCTCATTTGCCGATGGAAAAAAAATTCCTCTCAGCTCCAAACGTCGGTGGCGTATCGCCCCTTAGCGCTCAGCTTCTTGACGTAATCATCCGCTTGGCTATCTGTCATGCCTCCTTTCTCCCGCGCAATCTCCGTCACTATGGTGTGCACGTCTCTGGCCATATTGCGTGCGTCGCTAAAAAAGCAAACAATAAGCGGGAAGTCAGTGTCGACAATAAATAACCAGGAAAGCTTAGGGCAAATAGCCTATCGATGTCCGAAAGACTTGCACAGTCGATCAAGCATTGAAGCAAATAAGGGCATGGCTTTCAAGATGCTAAATAATAGAAGGGAAGTATAATAGTGACCGGTAAAAGTCACCTTTGGTAAAAAGTATGATAGTAACTGGGTAAGATCCCGCAAAACCTTGGCCAGATAGGCTCACAATAGAAATAAGTAGTTGAATGATTTTCAACTTACCCGCATACGTAGATATGGGCTCCTTGGTCTAGCAGATTCCAAATCTCGTCAGTGTTCTCCCTCATCAGATGAGTTACGTACCTTTTTTTATCCTGGCAAAAATAGCGTCTTTACTTGATGTAATTAATACAAAGTCACACACAATATAACAGACCTCGACAAGATCTTGGCGCCAAACAATAAACAAACGTCGTAAAAATTGGCGTCCACAAGGGGAAGGGTGGGTTGCAATAACTTTCCCCATGCTTAAGAAAGTACCTCTCGATCGTGCGGGAGGGGGGGGGGGGGAGGAGTTTTCCCCCATCCTCAGCACACTCCCTTTTTATCATATTAGAAAGTACCTGGTCTCTAGAGAAGGCGACGTGCAGCCTCGATATCGTGCCGTCCGCGGCGTAATCCTCAAGTTCATTCTCATAGATGTAATCCTGAGCCTTGTGGCGACACCCGAAGAACAGCACCGTATCACCCACACGTTTGCCTGGTGAACAACCCATATATTTAAAAACCAACGGCCATTAGCAAGAAAATTACATTGCCCATCTATCATACACCGCTTTCAGAAAAGCATGGCGAAAAGAATGGCAATAGCCAAATGGCAGTTTTATGACCAAAAGGTGCTTGTTTGTAGTAATAATTCGTAGAAATGGAAGTGGTAAACTCAAGCGATGTCAGAACCATTGTCTTCCACATGGCACCTTGTTTGACGAGCGCATTGCGGTCCTGGATGAAGCCCCTGAATGGTGCGAGTCCAGTGCCGGGTCCGATCATAATAACCGGAGTGACGGGCTTGAATGGAAGGCGGAATGTGGTCCTCCGTACAAAGATTGGCACCCTCGGGCAGTCCGCATCTACAACATGGCGGCAAAAACAGTGGGTTGGATGATGCGACAAAGATGTATGTAAGAGTTATTATAGTTTTTGGCCCAGAGTAATAGACAACTCCAGCTATAAGCATGCGCGCGCGCAATACCAAACCATAGGTTGCACCAAATTAAGCGTGCGCTGCATGAGTGTAGTTGAGGTAGGTTTAAGCCACAAGGAACTGCTTCTATTGTAATAGCTGGAATGGCCTATTGGCTTCAGCTGTTCTGGTATCCCAGATGTATTTTATTTTTCTATCTATTTGTTTTTATTTGTTAGTTTGATTGACTTCTACAGTTGTGGTTTCCCTGCCTTGTAAAAATAATTCATATTTCCTTATTCTTTTATAGTGTAGTATTTCTTTCATATTTCTTAATTTTGTGGCAAAAAAATAATAAAATAACAAATAATTTAGGGTTGGGATATAATTTCTCATACAAGAAAGAGCTCGATGATGGTGAGTCTTCGATAATGTGTTTAATGAGTGCTTCAATGAGAAAAGAATCAACGTTCAAAACTTGTTTATTTTGTCTGCAAACAAATAGCAAGCACAGACGCACCAACCTTTAGGGATCTTGGTGGCAAGCCAAGTGGTCGCCACTCCGTTTTGTACTCGGCCAGTTTTTGTCGTCCATTTCACGACAACAGCAGTGACATGAATGTGAGATGGGTGAGCCTAAAGCAACAAAGTGTAGGTCCAAACTTAATGTTTTAATTTCGATTATGGAAATCTCCTAGTTGGACTTAAACTGATAGCTGTACTGTAGGTCTGTATTATAAAATCGCAGATCAAAAGATGAAGTGATATCTATACTTCAGGTCCGTCTAACCTTTGCTGATCAAGAGGAGGATAAATATTTGTACTGTGGTCCAGCCTTACCTTTGGTGGTCAAGAGTTTAATGGTGTGTTATCAGCACTGTAGGTCTCGTTTAGCTTAATTTGCTGATCAAAAGATGGAGTGATATCTGTACTATGAATCCGTCTCACCTTTGGTGACGAGGAGATGGAGTAGTATCTGCACTGTAGGCGTGGCAGTAGCTCGAGAATGTGGTCAAGGGGTGGTTTCAGGGAGGGCATGTCCTCAAGAACAGCGACGATATGTCGATGAGGCTGAATCACCCATTCGTTATATTTTTTCTGTTAAAAAGAGCCAAAAGGACATCGTACATTGTCATTTGGTTTTCTAAATTATGGGGATGGGGGGGGGGGGGAGGGGGTGTACAATCCCAATACTTGGGATTCTTCAAGTATTGTAGAAACTCACAAAGCAGCTTGAAGTTCTTTTTATAGAAAACATATTTTATGGGGCTACTTGGGTACGAATTGGTTGAGGACAAACTGGTGGATACCACGGCCACCACCATACCACAGCCACCGGTAATGGTCATGGGTCCATATAGGGGGAATAACATGGTGATCGCCTATGAGGGAGTAAAATAGGTTGTAATACTAACCTTGGCTTCCTCTGTACTGTCACTGATAGCCATAAGGAACTCCTTTTCCTCGTGATCACGTGCATACTCTGCCAGTTCGCGTAGCACATGGGTCTTCACAGTACTCGTGATGTCTACATAGTGCATGAGAGCAGTGCGATAGGTTGTGGGGCAGGGAAAAGGGTGTTTCTTTGATGCGTCCTCTGAAAAAAAAAAGGTAGAAAAGATGACATTTGACTCAAAAATATTGAATCAAACGGAAAGGTTTTGCTTCACTCTTTCTAGATCTTGAGGGATGCTATCACACAAACTTGGAGAGTTGATACGAGTAATTGTTTCACAGAATTCATTATTGAATTAGAAATAGGGGGTTATGCTTAGAGATCACATAATCATTCTGGGTGGCAAATTCAAACCAAAATAATCACAGAAATTACTGTGCCCATCACACCAGAGAACGACGAAAAATTAAAATATCTAAATGAAACTAAACTTTTTCGACATTCTGGGATTTTTCGTAAGCGCTGAATAAGTTGTTTTTTTGTTCTGCATTTAAAGCCTGAGCGTGCGCTACTTTCTCACCCAAACCGTCACAAAAGTCCACCATTACATGCTATTCTATTTCCAGTTATAACACACTAAATGATCTTACGCTGGAAAATCTCATCATCTCTCATGTCGGATTTGAGTACATACAAAAAGCGTCTCCGAGATTGCACAGGTTGTGAAACTGTCATCAACTCCCAATTTCACCCACTCCCATGTTTGATAGAAGCTTAACAAAGATGAGGGTATGATGCGGCAGAGAAAGATACAGTGGTCTTATTTTACAGAAAGTACTTTAAATATGGTGTATGTCATTAGAGAGCCTGATAAATGTAGAATATTAAAAAAAAATAGAATAATGTTGATAACTATTCAAATAATGAAAATTTAAAATTCAAATTTAGAAATAAAAAAGTGATCTCGTGAAGATGGCCATACCGTCCACATTGTCGAGAGAGAAGACGGTATCCAGGTCAACATTTAGAAGCTGGCTGAACTTTTCAACAAGATCCAAGTTATTTGTCGGGTAGACTGCAACATGGTCACCAGCATCATACCTGTATACAAGAAACAGTTTTCACAAGCGATGAAGAGGACAAAGAAAAATAGTAATAATGATGATGATAAGTAGTTAACAAGACAAAAGGCAAGGATTAATAGGTATTGAAGACTCTACATGATTCGAGGAGAAAGCGCTATCTACTTATAGCTGTGGGGACGGAGCAAAAAAATGTCAAGTTTTCACAAATAAAGTCTGCTTAACTTCGGTAAGCTTGAATTTTTGCATAGAGGTTCCTTATGTTATGTAAACCAACATATCAAAAAGTATCTAAATATCTAATATCTAAGTATCTAATATCTAAATTTCACATCTTCTAAATTTCTTTAAAATTCGGAATTCGGAAATTCGGAAAAGCTTTTGGTCAGAGGAACTCCTTGTATGCAGAATCTTGAGCTTATATATTGAGAATTGGAAAATTTCATGCCATTTTTTTTGCTATGTCAGCTGTGGGTAACATAGGTATAACAACAGGCAGGCAAAAAAAAAAAAACACAGGATGACTGTGAGTCTAAGCCAAAGCCATATAACCCAGAATATCAGGTAGCAACAAATCACCAAAGAAAGCAAAAGCTTATCCCTATTCTTACTTGATCCCAGATCCTGTGATGTCCAGCTCAATGTGCATGCAAGACCTGTCTCCTCCCTTGTGTAACTCACGGTTGATGACGATGGGCGCCAGGAAAGGATTTTTAGCATCGTACGGCCTACACAAAAGCGTCTTTTTTGAGGGGGGAATAAGGCTATATATTTGGACAACTTACATTTTAAAATGTAACTATGGGAAGTTACATTACCAACATTTACACATCCATATTACTGAAATTAAAATCTTACTTATTAGGTATATTCAGGCACGGCCAAAAAGCACAGCACCCCTTGCATAAATGTTTTTTTTATATATATATTTAAAGTATAGTACATTTCTAACTATTTACTTTAGTCTGTCCTGAAGAATTCTTATCAAAACGAATTTGGCAGAGTTGACTACCAGTTTTGGTGAAGAATATATACTCTGGTTAAGGAATATGACGTTTCGGTATCTTGATAGATTTTCATAAAAAAAGATTTTCATAAAAAACACCTTAGCCCGTCCATATTTTATTATCCACATTAAACACCAATAAACATGCTACAAAATCCCCGCATCAAGAAGCAAAAACGATCAAAGGTTGTCTGGGAACATCAGTGTGAATAAAAAACAGACAATGAAAGAGATTGCAGAGGCTATTTTCATGCTCACACGCAATAGGTACTAGAATAGTGCCATTTGAAATGAGTGTGTACTTTTTTAAGCTTGATGAAAAGATGTATCATGGGTATAACAGTTATCCAACTTATATTCAGCCATACTGAAGACTGTGGATTTTTTTTCGTTTTCTGTGAAACAAATTTTTCTGAACTTCATCCACAAGGTCATTAGTGGACGAGTTGACACAACAAAATCAGTAAACATTCTGGAGGTTTAAAAAGATGAAGATCCAACATTAAATGTCAAAACCAAAAAAAAAATGAGACAAATAAACTAAATCGAATTTTAAGTCTTGGTTACTGACAACTTACCGCCAGCAAAACTACAATAGAGACGATCTTTAGTAAACGTAAAACAAAGAAAAAGTTAAATATTAGAGCAATATTGTTCATTGAGCTTTCACTGTCTTTTTTATTCTTACTACAAACAAACACTACAAACAAACAATTCCTACTACCAAGAACAAACACTAACAGCACTTCATCTCTATTCACACACCTGATTTCCACCTACAACCACAGAGAACAATATGAAACTTACGGTCTCTGGCGTTCGTAGGCTTTGAGTCTTGCGATCTCGCCAGTGAATACTTTTTCTTGAGGTGTATCCCTCTGTTCGTTGAGCCTGAATTGCCTTTCGATACAAGACGAAAGACGCCTACCAAACCAAATGGCATTGCAAGATGTCAATAAAGAATGAATCTTCACATTTAAACCAGAAGCAGATTCAAACCTTTTGATATCCCGGACATTGATATTGAAGTACTTAAGAACGGCAGGCCAAAATTCTTCTCTCCATCGAACAAAGTCTTCCTCTATACTGTAAGAAGAAGACACGTTGGCTTAATAATATTCACGGATACCTTGAATTACTGGTAGTTTGAAAGAGTTATCTTGTTTGAATAAAATGTCTTTTGGAACTGATAAACTAGAAATTCAACAGTAAGAATTATAGTTATTCAGCCTTGGCTACCTGCATCCCTTAACTATGGAATTTGCATTCTTTCCCAGAATTTACAAATCAAATGTAAATACCTACTACACCATCAACAATCTGTGAGAGTCACAGTTTTATTGGAAAGAACTTGGTACTGTAACTAAGAGGATTCCTTTGTGTTCTGATTTGAACTGATACAATCATTTGCCAAGCCGCTTGGCTGGTGAATCTGTCTCAATTAAAAAGCATGTTTACTCATCATTTTTGCCAACACTGTCATGGTGGCTACGTAAGGCATTTCTGCGATGCTCGATAGTTGAGTAATGTAAAGCCTTATTGTAGGAAATAGAGACAAATGTATACATCATTCTAAATTGCAGCTGACAGTAAACAAGTTGTCTTTTCTAGGAACAAGTTGTCTTCTCTTGTTGTCAATATTTTATTTGCTTTGTATACAAATAAATGATTGAATAGAAAACACAAAGGAAGACTTGAATCAGAATAATACATTACAGTAGATATTTTTCCATAGAAAACCATTTCAGTATGTGTTAATTCAATACTAACCAAAACTCTTGTTTTTTTTTAGTAAAAACAGCAATTCAAGTCTAATAATCGGCTTCTTTCAAATACTTACTTGCCATCATCATCACCCTCTCCTCTTTGGTATATTCTGTATCCCCCGAGTTCCTCCAGGCGTTTGTCTACATATCGCCCCATGGAATTATAGTGTTCATAGGTCTTGTTTCCCAGGCCAAAAACCTAGAGAAATTTAAGAAAAATCAATGAAGTTTACTAAAATTACAGTGATTGGGAAAATAAACATTCCTGTGAAAACAACTAATTACATGTTTTCTTTTCTTTTCATTAATTTGAGCTTCAATCTTGAATGTAAGAATATAAGTACTTTTATTACATAAGATACTACTGTCAATTAAGCAGACCAAGGATTACAAATAAAGTGGATCCCAAAAAATGACTTGGAATAAAACTTACAGCAAAATTGAGACAGTCCAGATCATCTCTGTCATTCTGTAGCCATTCATAGAATTCCTGTGCATTATCTGTAGGGTCACCCTCACCATATGTGGCCATCACAAATATAGCAAAGCTGTTATCAATTTCTCCCATGCGAGTTAACTCTTCCTGAATATAATAAACCACCACAGTTAAGAGCACAGTCATTAATATATCTTCTTCCTAATTAATGGCAGTTTACTAACCATGTCATTTTCCTCTGGGTCAAACACCATTGCCTTGATGCCATATCTCTGAGCATCCTTAGCTAAACGGCTTGCAAACTCCTCAGCTGTCCCTGTTTGAGAGCCATAAAAAATGGCTAGTGGCTTGCCCTAAGAGGAAAAACAAATCTCAAGAAAATGTATGGCACAACTGTGAAACATATAACTATTTTAAGTGAAATGCTCTAACCTACCTGTGACACACGTAAGTAATGCAAGTGTAATGTACTAACACACCTTTGACACATGTCACTGATGCTAGTGCAATGTACTAACACACCTGTGACACATGTAACTGATGCAAGTGCAATGTACTAACACACCTATGACACATGTCACTGATGCTAGTGTAATGTAGGGCACACCTGTGACACATGTCACTAAGGCTAGTGTAATGTACTAACACACCTGTGACACATGTAACTGATGCTAGTGTAATGTACGGCACACCTTTTACACACGTAACTGATGCTAGTGTAATGTGCGGCACATCTGTGACACATGTCACTGATGCTAGTGCAATGTACAGCAAACCTGTGACACATGTAACTGATGCTAGTGTAATGTACGACACACCTTTTACACATGTAACTGATGCTAGTGTAATGTGCGGCACATCTGTGACACATGTCACTGATGCTAGTGCAATGTGCGGCACATCTGTGACACATGTCACTGATGCTAGTGCAATGTACAGCAAACCTGTGACACATGTAACTGATGCTAGTGTAATGTACGGCACATCTGTGACACATGTAACTAATGCTAGTGTAATGTACGGCACACCTTTTACACATGTAACTGATGCTAGTGTAATGTACTAACACACCTGTGACACATGTCACTAATGCAAGTGTAATGTACTAACACACCTGTGACACATGTCACTGATGCTAGTGTAATGTACAGCACAACTTTTACACATGTAACTTATGCTAGTGTAATGTACGGCACACCTTTTACACATGTCACTGATGCTAGTGTAATGTACGGCACACCTGTGACACATGTCACTGATGCTAGTGTAATGTACTAACACACCTATGACACATGTCACTGATGCTAGTGTAATGTACGGCCAACCTTTTACACATGTAACTGATGCTAGTGTAATGTGCGGCAAACCTGTGACACATGTCACTGATGCTAGTGTAATGTGCAGCAAACCTGTGACACATGTCACTGATGCTAGTGTAATGTACTAACACACCTGTGACACATGTAACTGATGCTAATATAATGTACGACACACCTTTTACACATGTAACTGATGCTAATATAATGTACGACACACCTTTTACACATGTAACTGATGCTAATATAATGTACGGCACACCTGTGACATATGTAATTGATGCTAGTGTAATGGTCTAACACACCTGTGACACATGTAACTGATGCTAGTGCAATGTACGGCACACCTGTGACACATGTCACTAAGGCTAGTGTAATGTATGGCACACCTGTGACACATGTAATTAATGCTAGTGCAATGTAGTACACACCTTTTACACATGTAACTGATGCTAGTGTAATGTACGACAAACCTTTTACACATGTCACTGATGCTAGTGTAATGTACTAACACACCTGTGACACATGTAACTGATGCTAGTGTAATGTACAGCACAACTTTTACACATGTAACTTATGCTAGTGTAATGTACGGCACACCTGTGACACATGTCACTGATGATAGTGTAATGTACGGCACACCTGTGACACATGTAACTGATGCTAGTGTAATGTGCAGCACACCTGTGACACATGTCACTAAGGCTAGTGTAATGTACTAACACACCTGTGACACATGTCACTGATGCTAGTGCAATGTAGTACACACCTTTTACACATGTAACTGATGCTAGTGTAATGTACGACAAACCTTTTACACATGTCACTGATGCTAGTGTAATGTACTAACACACCTGTGACACATGTCACTGATGCTAGTGCAATGTAGTACACACCTTTTACACATGTAACTGATGCTAGTGTAATGTACGACAAACCTTTTACACATGTCACTGATGCTAGTGTAATGTACTAACACACCTGTGACACATGTAACTGATGCTAGTGTAATGTACAGCACAACTTTTACACATGTAACTTATGCTAGTGTAATGTACGGCACACCTGTGACACATGTCACTGATGCTAGTGTAATGTACTAACACACCTATGACACATGTAACTGATGCTAGTGTAATGTAGTACACACCTTTTACACATGTAACTGATGCTAGTGTAATGTACGACAAACCTTTTACACATGTCACTGATGCTAGTGTAATGTACTAACACACCTGTGACACATGTAACTGATGCTAGTGTAATGTACAGCACAACTTTTACACATGTAACTTATGCTAGTGTAATGTACGGCACACCTGTGACACATGTCACTGATGCTAGTGTAATGTACGGCACACCTGTGACACATGTCACTGATGCTAGTGTAATGTACGGCACAACTTTTACACATGTAACTGATGCTAGTGTAATGTAAGGCACACCTGTGACACATGTAACTGATGCTAGTGTAATGTACTAACACACCTATGACACATGTCACTGATGCTAGTGTAATGTACGGCACACCTGTGACACATGTAACTGATGCTAGTGTAATGTACTAACTCACCTATGACACATGTAACTGATGCTAGTGTAATGTACTAACTCACCTATGACACATGTAACTTATGCTAGTGTAATGTACGGCACACATGTGACATATGTCACTGATGCTAGTGTAATGTACAGCACAACTTTTACACATGTAACTGATGCTAGTGTAATGTACGACACACCTTTTACACATGTAACTGATGCTAGTGTAATGTGCGGCACATCTGTAACACATGTCACTGATGCTAGTGTAATGTACGGCACACCTGTGACACATGTCACTGATGCTAGTGTAATGTACAGCAAACCTGTGACACATGTAACTGATGCTAGTGTAATGTACGACACACCTTTTACACATGTAACTGATGCTAATATAATGTACAGCACACCTGTGACATATGTAATTGATGGTAGTGTAATGTACTAACACACCTTAGACACATGTAACTGATGCTAGTGCAATGTACTTACACACCAGTGACACATGTCACTGATGCTAGTGCAATGTGCGGCATACCTGTGACACATGTCACTAAGGCTAGTGTAATGTACGGCACACCTGTGACATATGTAATTGATGCTAGTGTAATGTACTAACACACCTTAGACACATGTAACTGATGCTAGTGCAATGTACTTACACACCAGTGACACATGTCACTGATGCTAGTGCAATGTGCGGCATACCTGTGACACATGTCACTAAGGCTAGTGTAATGTATGGCACACCTGTGACACATGTAACTGATGCTAGTGTAATGTATGGCACACCTTTTACACATGTAACTGATGCTAGTGTAATGTGCGGCACATCTGTAACACATGTCACTGATGCTAGTGCAATGTACAGCAAACCTGTGACACATGTAACTGATGCTAGTGTAATGTACGACACACCTTTTACACATGTAACTGATGCTAGTGTAATGTACGACACACCTTTTACACATGTAACTGATGCTAGTGTAATGTACGACACACCTTTTACACATGTAACTGATGCTAGTGTAATGTAGTACACACCTTTTACACATGTAACTGATGCTAGTGTAATGTACTAACACACCTGTGACACATGTCACTGATGCTAGTGCAATGTACGGCAAATCTGTGACACATGCAACTGATGCTAGTGTAATGTACGGCACACCTGTGACACATGTAACTGATGCTAGTGTAATGTACGGCACACCTGTGACACATGTCACTGATGCTAGTGTAATGTACGGCACACCTGTGACACATGTAATTAATGCTAGTGTAATGTACTAACACACCTGTGACACATGTCACTGATGCTAGTGTAATGTACATCACACCTATGACACATGTTATTATTGCTAGTGTAATGTACGGCACACCTGTGACACATGTAACTGATGCTAGTGTAATGTACTTACACACCAGTGACAAATGTCACTGATGCTAGTGCAATGTGCGGCATACCTGTGACACATGTAACTGATGCTAGTGTAATGTACTTACACACCAGTGACACATGTCACTGATGCTAGTGTAATTCATACAATGACACTCGTAAATTGCACTGTCTGATTGGTCAAGGGATCATGTGTTATTAGAGGACACACGCAAGAAAACAAAATAAAAACGTTAGAAAACATTTTCATTGTTGTATAAAACAAATAGATCTCATTTTTGCATGCGACTGTCCTCTAATAGATGCACAGATGATGTCACAGCGTTTCATGATTAAAAAAGTAAGCAGCGAGAAGCAATCAACTGTTGTACAGCACACACACATGATCTGGAACATGAGATGCTAAATTATATGTACTTGCATAATGCAAAACTTACAGATTTTTTCAGCTTGCCAATAAAACTGTTATCATCAGCAGACTGTTTAATAATGCTTGGCCTGAAACAAAGTAACAGCTTTGTAGTTTTTGCCAGCTTTCAAACACAATAGCTGGATTATCTACTTTCATCAAATTCCATATAATTGAAATTGCATACAATGTCTAAGTCAAAGGTTTCATGTCTGGCCATAGAAAACAGCTATTGATAGAAATTGTTGTGGTTGTGTTGTAGAGAGAAGAACATTTAAAAGCCAAGTCTAGAACCACTGTCAATTAACCCTATCCCTTAGTCAAGTCATTTTAGAACAGGCACAACAGAGCCACAAAAAAGGCAACCTAGCCAAAATGGGCCAGAATATAAATCAATGTCTGTCAGCTATCAGCTACTAATTGTCATCCTAGCAGGTATTTAGACTAGGAGAAAAATCCATTTTCATCAACCTATTTACAACTTCTATGGCACTCATTTAGCTAAGCCATAGACAAAGCTATGTGTTTTGGAATTGTTTTTGTAATTGTATTCATTAAAAATGCAGAGGAAAACATGACCTTGGGATTGTATTATGCAATACGCTGCATAATAGCAACGTCTACTTTGTTTTACAGGCTTTCCGTGCTTACTAGTAATTATGATTGGAAGTTTAAATTAGAAATTTAAATCGATTTAATTAAAGATTTATATTTATTTTTTTAGAATAAACTTTTAAAGTAAAGCTTAAATTAATTTACATTCCCAAATAAAAGTGAAAGACAAACATAGAGGTGCTTTTATATAACAAGTAGGACATTATGCCTACATATAGTAAGGGAATAGTGAACTGTAGCAAGTTATGACAGACAGGTTCACAAATCATTACTTCTTATCGCAAACTTACGCAACCATGAGCTTGGTGGGCATTACAAACTCGTTCTTTTTCTTGCGTCCACAAAACCAATAGAGAACGACCCCAACAAACGAGGCCAGAAGTACTATATCAACATATCCAAAAAGCGGCTTGCTCGCAACTTCAGTGGACATTTCGAAGGCCTTCGCCACACCCTTTTCTAGTCTATAATTTGAGTCAAGAATAAGTTGTTTGACGTGGTTTTTAAACTAACACTAAAAGCCGTAGCGGCCGAAAACGGAATAAGCTTTTCGAACTTAGCGGCCGCGCATTACTACGGTGGAAGAAGGAGAATATATTTACCGATCATAAAATAAGGAATAGCAAATCGCCAAATTACCCAAATGGAAAATAAACTACACCAAAGCCCTCAAGGACTTTTTGGTTTTTCATACCTAGATTGTAGAAAAATTGCTATGTATTTGCTTTTTAATCCATATTGGACATATCGCATATGGCTCGAAGCTAAATTCTCTGCACTCTGTGACTACTTGTCCTGTTTGGTAAATTTCGTCACATTCTCAATTGGGTTACAAACCTAATTTTTCTAAAAATCCCTACGTAACAAATTCTGTGGGAACATAGTTTCTTAGGCTAAATTCTGATAATTAACCACGAAATTCCCTCCAATTTTTGCTGCCAATTACAAAAAGAACCTGAAATCATCCTTCCTAGCAAAAGAAAAAGCAACAAGACGACAAGTAGTATTTTTAGTTATTATGCATGTAGAGTAGTATTCGAACTTTATTATTATTATTATTATTATTATTATTATTATTATTATTATTATTATTATTATTATTATTATTATTATTATCATCATCATCGTCGTCGTTGTCGTTGTTGTTGTTGTTGTTGTTGTTGTTGTTGTTGTTATTATTATTATTAGTGAGTGAGTGAGTGATTGATTAATTGTAATATCCGATGCATTCTCCGTGTTAAACCTGGCAAAGTTGAGCTACTACCCCGTGACCCACGAACAGTTCCCGACTCGATAGCTAGCGTGCCCGACTAAGAAAAATAACGGGGCATGCAGATAACTCAAAATCCATTGTTATTAAGCCCTTAGTTACTTCAATGCGCGTAGTTGTCTACTTTTATGGACCCAAAATACAGGAAAAATGCCTTTAAAGGGCCTTTTGGACCCCCCCATCCCCCGTCCTGTTAAAAATCCTGGCTACGCCGCTGCATAACCGGCAAACACTTTATTTCTACATTCTCGTAGCGGATAATTCCTTGAGAGCCCTATTGTTGTCTTAGTGTTTCTCGGTATTCTACTTGTACTTGTAATTGTGGACACAGGAAAGCTCAGAGGCGCGAATTGACAGCTAAGTTACAACCAATTAAGGTGCTAAAAATAGAGCTCATGCTCGAAGAACCAGCGTACTTTGCGGGCGCCCCCCCCCCCCCACCCCCCCCCCCCCCCCAAATGGTCACTCCCGCGTAAGCTCTGAGGCCACTTGACCACTGACTCGATTCCTTTTTTTTTTCAGAAAAGCAAGAAACGCCTAGGTAATAAATTTATTCGCGAATACCGATGCGACCTAAATAGTTATTTTACATAAGCCGTAGCTACTTGCATCTACCAGCATCCCATCTTCTATACCCATATACCAACATCGAACCTCATAAACCAACACCACCATTAATTGTTAACCATCATCTACCTTCATCCATACTCATCGAACCTCATCCACCATAATCAGCCCTCATCTATCCTCATCAACCATCATCAGCCCTCATCTATCCTCATCAACCGTCATCTTTCCCCATCTTCACTCATCTACCCTCGTCACCCCTTACAGCATCATCTACCCTCATCAACCCTCATGAACCATCATCAGCACTCAAGCCCAACCCTTATCAACCCTCTTCGTCAGCTGGACGCCAGACACAATATCCAAAATTTACACAGAAGACTAGAACACCCTGGGGACGATGTTATAACTAGAAAAACTACAGACAAGCTGTAGAAAAAAACTAGATGGTCTGCGTAGGCGTGGTGTAGACAAGGTATAAATCGACACAAGGTGGGTAAGGCTGTATTGAACGCCTCTGTGAAACAGAGTAGTTGCGCTGACGTTTCTAGGCCTTCGTCGCCCTTTTCAACCTTGTCATTTAGAACATGGGGACGACGCTGGGTTAGATGTGCTGTGGGAGGTCATTCATGGTATATGAGGGTTTTTGTAGAGAAATGGCAAATGTAAGTTTATGTTTAGGGTGCATCAATGTTATTCAACCATGGAGTACATATCCATTTCCGATGTCGATATCGTGATTTCGTAATCTACTGTTTTACTACGATTTTACACCTTCCCTAATAGTTTGATGCTTCTGTATAGATTTGGAAAACACAGGTTAGTGTTTAGAGCAACATTCATAAGTACTATGGCGTTACCAAAATCGTTCTACTGTCGAGAACTGCCGAAAGGTTTGGTTGACTACAGATCGAATGAATCAAAACTTCGTTTGACCCGGAGTTTGACCCTCGGGAGCGCAGTGCCATTTCTTTCGTTGTCTTCTTGTTTCAACACACAAGCGGAGCCAGCGTACTGTGGACTGTCCACCCTCGCTATTGTCCTTAATGCTCTTCGTATAGACCCGCAGAGAATTTGGAAAACACCTTGGCGTTGGTTCACCGAAGACCTTCTCGACTGCTGTCGACCTTTGGATGTGGTCAAAAAAGTTGGAATCACGATGGATGAGTTTTTATGTCTTGCGAAATGTAATGGGGCAGTTTGTACCCTTACAAGGCCCGAAGACAACGAACAAAGCTATCAGCTTTTCCGAAAATCCCTGTTTTGTGTCTGTTACGGTGGCTCATCTAAAAACAACAACATCCTTTCATGTTGTGTATCCGAAAAAGAAGATGATACCAACTGTCCTCAAGATACAACTCACGGAGATGAGGAAAACCCTAATGAATTTCTCGTTATTTCTTACGACAGGAAAAAACTCCAGCAAACAGGTACAGGACATTTCAGTCCAGTAGCTGCCTTCGACCAAGAGACAGACTCAGTGCTCTTATTTGACACGGCAAGGTTCAAATACCCACCATACTGGGTACCGGTGAGACTGTTATTTGAATCCATGTTGCCTGTAGACCCAAGTACTGGGAAAAATCGAGGCTATTTTGTGCTGAAGGCAAGAAGTGAGGTGCAGGGGAGAAAGGTTTGCTGTTTATGGAAGGAACTTCTCGCAGCCACTGATGAAAGCCACCGATGTTGTCTGCCTGAACCACACCCAGTATACGACTCAAGCACCATGACTTGCCATGGAAAGGATTCATCGTTTTGTTGCAAAAAGTGCTAGTGGAGAAATTTCACTGTTTATTTAAACCCAGTGGCTATTTGTACGGATCCGTATCCCGACTTCAATTTTCTATTAGTACAGGAGTTTTAGTTTTTTGCTTTTTTCTTCGAATTGATATGCAACTAAGAATTCTTATTGCCCTAGATATGCTCAGGAGTATCAAGCGATTCAAGCATTAAAGGTTTTAAATATGGGCTTGTGTTATTCCTCAGTACAATATTGAGCGGCAGAATCGGCAACACTTAAAAATTCCCGAGGTCACGCTTGAAATCGAATTTTAGGCCCGTACCCAGGGGGTGCAGGGGGTGCAAATGCAACCCCCCACAACGGCAGAAGGTAAGCTAGATCACTCTGGTTTGAAGCCAAATCTAACAATAAACGTTCCGTGGAGATACTCCAAAGGCATAAAACATCCCTCTTTGTTCTTTCGGTGGTGGTCAGATTTTTATCAGAGAACTCACCCCCCCCCCCCCCCCCCCAGGAAAAATTAGGTCCACTTTTTCGGATTCCACCCCCCCCCCCCCCCAAGAAAAATACTGGGTACGGGCCTGAATTTGATTTTCTTTTCAAGTTATCCATGCAAAATTGTTGAATTCTATACTTTACCAAGGAAATAGTCTACTAAGCAGAAGCAGCAAATATGTTTCACCCAAGAGTTGTAGATACTTTAGTGTATTTCAGTCAAAAAACAATTGATTCCTTCTCATGTGACAACCACTTTGCATGTAAAGTAGAATGCAAGTCGCAGCAAAAACTGTGTGACAAGGCATTTGCCACTTCCCCAAAAGGGGGTACAAAGGCGACCCAAGAGAGGTTGAGGGAGAAATGTGTTTATTTTGTGTCAATTTGTGAGAGTTTTCATCCTTTATCAAGGTCACACATCTCGGCTGGGATGTAGTTAGGTGGCTGTCATACCTACTGAAATATATCATTGTTCTTTCCTCTCTTTAGAATTTTATTTTTATTTTTTTCATTCAACTTGGAGGCCAGTTGCACTCTTAGATACATATATGTCCTGCTTGTAGCAAATTGCTTTCAAAGACACAAGCATATATAAGGTTAATCCTATGAAAACCTCAGTTTCCCTGAAAATACATTGCTTATTTTTGCAGAAACCTTTAGGCATAAAATAAGATGGAATAAAGATATAAGATAAAAATCAATGTGTTGTGTGTTTTTTACTTTTTTTTTATCCAACGGAGGCATTGAGGGACATTTGGTATACCACTGCTTCCTACTAAGGGCAAATATGTTCAAATAAGGTCATATCCTCTATTTTCTTTTGTATGTATGTATGTATGTATTTTTGAGTACTTGAATGACTTATAATTTTAAATTTATTGGATCACACCAATGTAAAAGTTTTTACATGGTACAATAAAGTAGTCTGCCTGTCTGTTTGAAAGTGACAGGGGGCTTTTTTTCTCAATTGATTTCCGGTACAGTTTTGCTTATGATTCTTTTTTCCGAATGATGTGGCGATTTTTTCTGTCTGTCTTTGCTTGCATAATTTTTGGGCCTGAGCCTTTTTTTAGTGGGGAGGGGGGGGGGGGGGGGGGGGTGGAACCTCATAATGAAACGGTTCTATTCGATGGGTTACCTGTGGCTGCGCCTGCAGTGCGTTTGTACATTAAAGAGGAGAGGTGTTGTTTTGCTAGTTTGTTCCTGTGGTGTGTGTTCCTCTAAAGATTTGCTGGTATTTGTGGCCGGATAGCGCTAAACCTTGTAACAAATCTTTATAGAAATCGTCGAGTATCTATTTAATTTCATTTAATACAAGTCGAGAGTCAGATATCGCGGAAAGAGCGCGAATTGGAGGTCTTGATGGACTTCCCTTCGCCATGACACACTTCTTGGAAGATCTTCGTCTCTCCTATGTGCAACCTAAGAAATACTCCTTGAATATACTTTAAATATCTCGGAAATTGACGAAGATGGAATTTTACGAGCCGCAGTCTGTGCGTGCTGTAGCGATAAGACCTCTAGACCCAGATCGTATCCTCAATGAAAGTCTGGAAAATATCGCTGATGGCCCTTCGACAGATAGATATGGCTTCGTGGGAAAACACAAACAGGCTTCGTAAGTACTAGAAGAAAATTGCAACCACCTTTGCCCTGTCGTGTAAGAGTTAAGCAGACAGTTAACTTATAAATAAAAAAATAAAAATCACTAACGCGATTTAGGGTTTAGAAGAGTATAAATTTTTTTTTTGTTGTGTATAGGTAAGGAAAACATTGGAGTTGTTGGTGTGAATAGTTTGAAATAAAAAAAATAATTAATAAGAAACATAAATTTACCAATTTACAAAAGCTGGAATAACTGGAAAAATTAAACCTCTTTATCTAGACAGCATTTGAATTTAAGTTCTACACGTGTGGAGGAAAGTGTTTAAAATGGACCATGAAAATCCAATTTCCCAAGCAGAAGCAAAGATGTATGCACTTCAAATCTCCTGTATTTCCATTGACAACACACCATACTTTTAAGAGAGGGCTAGTAGGTGACAATTATATTGTACAATTATAAAATATAAGGTAATATAATAGGGAAGGATTAACACCCTTTCTTCTTGTCTGAAAATACTACTAATGATAATTATTAGGAGCTAGAAAATAAAAAAATGTGAGCAGGGCCGCAAAAAAAAAAAAAAAACTGGTAACTGTAGGTTATTGAGTAAATTCCCTTTGGGGAAAAACAGAAACAGGAAATGGATAAGTGAACTGTTAAAAGGAAACAAGAAAAAAGCTCTACTGTGGTAGCAGTTTAGGGGTTTAACACCACAAGTTTATGAGGCTGATTGTTCTGATGTTGTTAGTATATAATGTGAATGATTGAATTTCTGGGGACACAGTTGTAGGGGAAAACAGAAAATCAATGCTGATTTCACAATGATCATTTTGTTGAAAGCCTTTCTTTGTTCTTATTAGTGAGACAACTCTCCCAGTACAAGTGTTACGTGAAAGAGAGATAAAGTGGCTAGAGATGCTAAATAATTATGAAAAATGGATAACAAAGAAATATAAAAAGGTGCAGTACCATAAGAATTAGATAAGTAAATTGATCTGATATACAATATAAGTTATCAATGGCTTTTAGTATTCTACAAAGATCCAGTCACAGGGATCTCCCTTTGACTTCGCCCATTCCATTTAGACCTCAATTTTAGAAGAACTATATGATATCTAAATTCTTCAAATTTGCCTCACTCTGCCATTACAATGTATGTTTTATGTGCTGGTGCCATCCCTTTGAAAAAACTTGAGATTTGTGCTTATTGTATTATGATGCAATTGCAAAACTTCAACATAAGTTATTATGCATTGCAAATGGAGTGCACAAAATGGCATCCACAAAACTATTTTCATGCATTTGCTCTCACATTTAACCAGTTATTCTTACTTTGCTCTTACTCTTGCAGTTGGATCTAAAACATTTCTGCAACAAAGCCAACCTTAACAGTACTTATTTCTCTGCAGTTAAGAGAGAGATGCCGCAAAGGCATTCCGCCAGCTGTGAGAGGTTTGGCCTGGCGGCATTTGTCGGGTAGCATAAAGATGGAAAAGCAGAATCCTAATTTATTTGAGGTGACCATACGTTCATTATCTAGAAAACTTGTTGTATAGTTATAAATATCAATATCATAGTAACCATATGACCATCACAATTAAAGTCTTGATGTTCAAACTAAAAAAAATGCCCTTTGCAGTCAACTAAATGTGTTGGCTCACAGCTGAATAAGTTTCAGAATGGTAAATAATGTTTATAAACATCGCTTGTTTTTTTCACACACATACTGTATAATGTCAACACTTTCGATTGATCAGTTGTCCCCTGATACAAGCTGAGGATCTTTCATAGTCTTTTGCACACGAGGTGCTGTTTATAAACATTTGTGCATCACATTATCATGTAAAACATCTAGATACAACAATGACACCCCAAGTAAGTGTCTAGTGTTTAGTTACAGTATACAGAAGGCTTTAATATTTGAAATGATCACTGTTACTGTATTTCCTAGGACCTTGCAAGCAAGCCCTCACCGGAGTGGGAAAACACGATAGAGAAGGATCTTTGCCGGGTCTTCCCATATCATGAGCAGTTTACAGACACAGGCGGCCAGGGGTATGTCACTTCCCCAGGTTAAAGTTGAGGGTAGAAGTGTTTTTAGGTATTGGATGTATTAATTCCTGTACCTGATGACCCTGTTTGGGCTGATCCTTACACCTACTAAATTGATAATTTTTTTTTTTTTTATTTTATGTGGAAAAAAAATAAACAGAAAAACTGATCTACCCCCTCTTCCCTAAAGGTTGATCTAGACAGCACTATTTGCTGTAGTCGTATGCAACCTGCCTATGACATGTCTTAGTCCTGAATCACACACTACGACTTTTGTAGTCAAGCATCGTAGCAGAGTTGTAGGCTGATTTACACTCTGACTCGAGTGAGAGGTGTCGCAGGCAAGTCGCATAGGACTAAATCGTGCCGTCTGAATCAGCCTTTAGTGAAGCTAATACTAGATAGGCCTTGATATAAAGTGGTTAGTACAAAGCACAGATGTAAAAGGTAAATTGGCTCCTCCCCCTATAGCTCGGCATTGTCGAATTCTATACAGTACACTGAAACCTTTTGTTCTAAACTGCTACCAATGTTCCATAATTAAAACAACTCATTATTTTTCCAGGCAAAAAGACCTGTTCAGAGTGTTAAAAGCCTACTCTTTATATGATTCACATACCGGATACTGCCAGGTATTACAGTACTTATTCCATTCATGCATGCTCAGATCCTGTCAGGTATTTGTTTCTACCCTGATGCATGCTTGGAGATCCATTTGTCTTAGGTGTAGCCCTGTTAGAAGTAGTCGTTGCTGTTATCACAGATAAATTGGTTCCTCAGCCAATTGGCGGTCATGCTGGAATTGGCGCTGTGCAATAGCGCTACCCTGTGGGACCATACAATATGGTGACCAATTAGGAGATGGATTCAATTTTCTTAATATTATAATTGTCTACCATCTGAAAGCCAACAACCTTGAGGTGCTTTCCAAAGTTGTTTTGTGTGTGTGACCAAAGAAAGATATGCGTCACCAGACTTCTTGGTTGCCCAAGTGGTGTTTCCTTTTCAAATTATCATGTCACCCCTGTTCTTTCTTTGAAGTTCCTGGCTCATGATGTCAAGTGTCATGGTTTAGGCATTTTAATGGAAGTATTGGTGATGTTTTTTTTCCAGGCGATGGCTCCTGTGGTTGCTGTACTGTTAATGCACATGACAGCAGAGGTAAGATGGTATAATGCTGTTATTGTTTCCGTACTGTTAATGCACATGACAGCAGAGGTAAGATGGTATAATGCTGTTATTGTTGCTGGTTTATTTTGTATAACGTAAATGATCTAACACCCTGGGCGTTTATAAATTTCGATGGTCAAAGGACGGGGGTTCAATGCATAGGAGGTGTTTATTAGAGAGGGGCGTTTTTTTACAAACTAAATCATTATAACAAACCCAAGTGCAGTGGGGTTTTAATCTCTGTCAGGATCAAGTTTAATAGGGGACTTGCGCTAAGAGATCACATTTTTTGTGTGTGACAAACTTGCATGCGCTCTGGGTTTTTAAAGCAAAATAAAGAAACAAAAAGCAAATTTTTCAGCACTTACCAATCTGCCAGAAAGTTTCTTTACCAGATAGGGCTTATTCCATTGAAAGGTTTTATATTTTCGTCCTTGCCTGGCGTAAATGCCGCAGCCATTTCTGGGGTTTATTTTGGCTTGAATTTGCCATGCAAAAAGTATACTTGACTTGCAAGTGACGTGCATGTCCTCTATTATGCAGTAGCCTGTGTGGCAAGCGTTTCTTGACATTAAGTGAGTTTCACCCAGTAGAAGCCAAGCAATTTAATTTTATTTATATTACTGGAATTCCTATTGTCGTTTGTTTTTAATCTGTGAGGGAGGGTAGGGGGCGTTAAATACTGTAGAGGGTAGAGTTTATTCGAGAGGGGCGTTCAATACAATCTTGTAAGCTTGGGGGGGGAGTTCTTAAGATAGGGGGCATTTATTAGATCATTTACGGTAACATTGCTTTTCACAGTGAGTTTCGTATTTTTAAAAATACTTTGCATCCTGATATTTTTGTCAGTCCATTGTTCAAACTTCAATGGGCCATAGGAAATTCAACTCATCTTGTTCACTAAGTATATAGTATTTAACCCATTGACTCCTGGCTATTTTTGAGCTGAATTTACAAAAAACAGACTGAAAACAGATACCTCTCCCCTATTCTGAGTTTTATACAGCCCGTCAAAGTCAAACACAGCTGCACATATTCAGCGGTATCCAAGCTTTCCAACAGTGCTTTGCTCTCCCCACTTTTAATCCCTCGTCGTGGTGCTGAAGCAAGCAAAAGTTGATGGTTGCTTGTATTTTTCATCAAAAATACAGCTATGAGCATATTAGGAGAGTGTCTCAGGACATCATGAAGTCTATTGTGGCATAATTGAGTGCTTTGCTTATTGATATTTGCAAGCAAAGGTGGATTCATGATGATTTTTTCTTGTTTGGCTTTGCCTGGATGAGAAAATAATTTTCTAATGAATCACCAGAGCTCTCCTAAATGCTGTCTATTCTGAAACCAAATTGATTCCAAAATTGTTTACACTGCTATTTTGGGTCTGTATGACCTGGAATTGATTTGTTTGGCTTCGGGGTGAAAAGACTTAAAAAAAACATAGGACTTTGGGGAGAGGAGTGTTGACTGGCCCTCCCCTCGTGAATTTTTCCCTGGATCTCCCAGAATGCTTTTCAATCCGTAAAGGCATCTTCGTGGTTTTACAAGCCTTCAAGGAGTGGACATTGTGTTTTGAGGCCATGGAAATGAACCTGGAGGATCAGAATAAAGGTATCTATTTGTGTCTTGAGCTGTGTTTGCTGATCTCTAGTCCCATGTGTGGTATTTTGAGCGTTTTATTGAGAGGGGTGATTCTGCTTTTCTTTCCTTGTTCGATTTGAAATTTATCAAAGAACCTGTGCAATTATTTGGCTTAAGAGTAGTTGCCAACACCTTGGTTGGATGCATATCTTCAAGACCATTTATCCCTTAGACTGATGCCTGAGTATCTTCATCTTGTTGTGTTTATTTTGCATTTATGAATTTTTTGGGTTGTGGGTACTACTTCCCAAAGCCGGTACAGGCTGGTTGAGGGGTCAATGTGTTAAGCACATTTATACTAAAAAAGTGGGAAAATGTGATTACACAGAGGATTTCTTTGGCTTACTCAAGATTTAATGCTCAGCTTGTACTGAAACAAAACTAAAACTGCTTTTTTATACCTTTACTGCTTTACTAACAAACAAAACAAATTACCTGGATGGCAACATTTTTTCTAATAATTTCCTTAGCTTTTCTCTAGCTCAGAAAAGTACTGGTAAGATTCAGTATTCAGCAGTGCAAGTGCCAATTTAATAATCTTGCTCAATGCATATTCCAGGAAGCTTTCTGGTGCCTGGTAATGATCTGTTCCAAGTACCTTCCTGGGTATTATGGCCCTAAACTAGAGGCCATTCAGCTTGACGGGGCCATCTTTGGGGGCCTGCTCAGCAAAACCGTCCCTCATATATCTAAACACATGGTGAGTATCATTTCCCCTGTATAAGTGTTTTTTTTACTCAAAATATTGTATAGAACACTGAGATGATCAGATATATACTCATATTAAAACCTTCTGGAAATCCATGGGGCCCAGTACATCCATTTTTTTATAGATTTAGTTTTGTACAATACAGTATTTTTCCCTCTAAAATTAATTCTTGAAATAAAAATTGCAAAATGCCCTTTAAAATCAGGTTTTGTCTTGTATATACAAAAAACAACATTTTATACAAGAAGATTGCTGAGCCAAGTTTTCATATTACTGTAATAATAATATACCTGCACAAATTTCTTGATTCTGATTGGCTGAGAGCAGTGCAATTTTTATGTAACACCAGTGCAGAAAGTTGTTATACCAGTGCAATTACATAAAAGTCAAAATCCTTGAAAATTAGTATTTTTAAAACGATAGATACTGTATAATACTCTACATAATTTTCAAAACCTTTTTTTGATAAAAACAATTCAAACAATAGACAGAAAAAGCGAGAAAAAAATAAAAATTGTTAGGGTTTTGATACGAAAGTTTTCAATTTTCACGCGCTGTTGACGAATCACGCCAGTTACGACAAGAGTGTGCGCTGTTTTACCGTGTTTCAAACTTGACTTTCCTAATTTGTACATGTATATCATTAATAAGCAATCATACAGTTTTCTCGTTCAATAAATTTGCACTTGTAAGTTTTTCAAAAAGCTCAAATTGCACTCGCCTAAGACAGCTCGTGCAATTATGATACTTTTTGAAAAACTCACTCTTTCAAATTAATCCCGAATTGAACTTGAAACTGTATGATTACCTATACAAACAAAATGTTTCATCTGTTGTAACATTTAAAGCTTGGAGCAGCCTTGTTTCTCTGTTTTTATTATTTTTTTGGCATTTCATTGAACAAACATGCACTGTATATAAACTGCTGAACATTTTAATGTCATGTCATCTCAACTAAGTTTTGAAAGATATATTGATTTATTTTTGTTTGTCTTTAATAATTAGCCTGGACTTTTTTACACACAGGTGGCTTCTTGTGTATAAATTGGTTTTTCTTTGGATTTTATCATCGTTCTGTTTTCTGTTTCAGAAACAGCATCATATAGACCCTCTGATGTATATGACGGAGTGGTACATGTGTCTATTAGCAAGGTGCAATGTGTAGCTTTATATCAGGAGACTGTACTTGCCGACGTTATTTGCTCTCTACTTTGATAATTATTTGCTGCTCGACATTTTCCCCTAATGTGAGGTTATTTTGACAGGAATCTGCCTTTTGCCACTGTCCTTCGTGTTTGGGATATGTTTTTCTGTGAAGGTTAGTGTAAAGCCTTGTGCAAACAGAGTCAACATCCAAACTGATGCAGCTTATACATCAGCAGTGGCAAAATGCTGTTGGGATGTATCAATTTTATACTGAAATAAGGTTTCTTGAAGAGAGCCGCCATCCTAAAGGTTAGGGCCACCATCCCAAAGGCAGGGACACCATCCCAAAGGCAGGGGGGCACCATTCAAAAGGCAGGGGCACCATTCAAAATGCAGGGGCACCATTCAAAAGGCAGGGGCACCATTCAAAAGCAGGGGCACCATTCAAAAGGCAGGGACACCATTCAAAAGGCAGGGACACCATTCAAAAGGCAGGGGCACCATTCAAAAGGCAGGGGGGCACCATTCAAAAGGCAGGGGGGCACCATCCCAAAGGCAGGGGGGCACCAATCAAAAGGCAGGGGGGCACCATCCCAAAGGCAGGGGCACCATTCAAAAGGCAGGGGCGCACCACCCCAAAGGCAGGGGGGCACCATTCAAAAGGCAGGGGCACCATTCAAAAGGCAGGGGCACCATTCAAAAGGCAGGGGGGCACTATTCAAAAGGCAGGGGCCTCATTCAAAAGGCAGGGGCACCATTCCAAAGGCAGGGGCACCATTCAAAAGCAGGGGCACCATTCAAAAGGCAGGGACACCATTCAAAAGGCAGGGACACCATTCAAAAGGCAGGGGCACCATTCAAAAGGCAGGGGGGCACCATTCAAAAGGCAGGGGGGCACCATCCCAAAGGCAGGGGGGCACCAATCAAAAGGCAGGGGGGCACCATCCCAAAGGCAGGGGCACCATTCAAAAGGCAGGGGCGCACCACCCCAAAGGCAGGGGGGCACCATTCAAAAGGCAGGGGCACCATTCAAAAGGCAGGGGCACCATTCAAAAGGCAGGGGGGCACTATTCAAAAGGCAGGGGCCTCATTCAAAAGGCAGGGGCACCATTCCAAAGGCAGGGGGCACCATTCAAAAGGCAGGGACACCATTCAAAAGGCAGGGGCACCATTTAAAAGGCAGGGGCACCATTCAAAAGGCAGGGGGGCCATCCCAAAGGCAGGGGGGCACCATTTAAAAGGCAGGGGCACCATTCAAAAGGCAGGGGGGCCATCCCAAAGGTGGTTTTTGTTGTAATACATTCAATATCTTTTTTAATAATCAACCTGCATTATCCTCACACACCTGTACAATAGGGCACAATCATCATGATAGCCCAAGAATGCTGCACATTTTGCCAACATTGCTAGCACTGTATGCACAAAACAATATAAGTCAACAACATAATTAAATTCTATAAATCAGCTGGGGAATAACTTATGCCAAGGAAAGGACTGATCACAATTGTTTTCCTTTATATACCTTTGGTTTAAAGGTATAAAGGTACTTTTCAGGACAACAATAGCAATTATGAAAATTATGCTTTCACCACGGGAGCTTCGCAAGTGTCAGGGGTAAGTGTTAATTAATGTTAAAAAATTGTGGGAATAAAATATTAGTCGTTGGCCAAAGAAAATTTTTTTTTTTATCTTCAACTTCACACCAAATATCTGATCATATCATTCTACTGCCCTGTCCAATTGTAAATATGTGGTATTATCACGGGCCTTGCTTGGACATTATTGTGGTCCAGGGGTCTGGGTGGGGAATCGGAGGCGATGGTGATTGAGAGTTTTAGATAAGGTTTGATTTACAATTACTGTTGAATGATTTGTGTTGCTTTTTGTACTTATGCAGTTTATTTGAGACAAATGAAAGACTTAGACATCTTGAGGGAATGCAGGAGGATGTGCTAATACCTGTGGTAAGATTGATAATTGCTTTTTGATAACTACACGACAAATTCACCATTACTGTCGAATCCGTTGTATCGCGACGCCGCATTCTCAAAACATCGATTTGTTTTTGTCCTTTGGGATTTTCTGTTCCGCCTGTCAAATTGTTCTAAGCCAATCAGATTCTTGCCATCTCTCGCCTAGTGCAGTTGCTTGGTTTTCTGTCATGACACTGTCTGGTTTTCGTCCAGAGGATAGCCAGGGAAGTGCACAAAGCGAGACTCTGATTGGCTCAGAATGGTTTTACTGACGGAACAGAAAACCAAAACAAATCGTGTTTTGAAAACGTGGGTCGCGGGTTTGACAGTAAAGGCGTTGTCTGATGTGTAAACTGAAAATAGCATTTGGTTTCATGACCAAAAGGTACCATGAGTCTAAATCTATCTCTACCCACGACAAAAAGTATTAAACAAAGGCATGATGATTTTTTAAGGTCATATATGTGTGGTTTTGGCATTGCTGAAGTTTATTTTTTCCCTTTTATGAATAATTTGTACCGTTAGCACCATCTAGTTTCCTGTGTCATTTGCATTCGCTGTTTGCGCTGACAACATTTCTTGGAATAGGTGTCTGCAGTTGAGTCTGTTGTTGTTGCTGCTGCAAAAGTCATACATAAGTATATTTTCAAACTAAAGGATCGCCGGGTTATCCCAAAAAAAATGTGCTCTACATTGTAGGAGCGTGTTAATATGAAGTTACCCTGCTTTCAAATACCAAAAGTTTAACACAGAATTGTTTCGTAGGTGTTGTTGGTGTTAAACTGAATGAAGAGTGTGTAACGACGCCTACGAAACAGTTCTGTATTATGATATAGGGTATTTGAAAGCTGAGTGACGTTATTTATGTAAAAGATATATTTCACACATTTACAACTTGTGAGGGTTGTCTGCTAGCAAGATGTTCACATGATATTATCGTTCCCAGTCGCTCACCATAAAGTTATCAGAGAAAGACATGCGGAGGGAACACGAGCAACAGCTAGAAAAGCGATCCGCGTCCAGATGAAGGGAGTGAGATCACAAGATGACTAAACCTACCGACTGCGCAGCGTGTGTCCTCTTTGTATTTCCAGTGAAAAACAGAGAAAAACACAGTGAGAAAAACAGCGGCAAGCTCGACGAAAATTATTGTCCGCACAAAAGGGAGAACTTGCCGAACATCTCCCCGGTTTCCTCAGTTTCTCTGGATTTTTTTCCTTGCAAACACGACGGGAACGCTTACTACGCAGGTTGTCAAACCTAGAGCTTCAACGAGGAACAAGAAGTAGGCGGGTAGATAGATTGTAAATAGAATAGAATAGAATAGATAAAACAGGTAGACCATTGCAATATTAAATAACTGATCTGATCCTAGCAAGCCCTTATACTGGAATTTTAGGCAGGGAGGCATTGGGGAGGAGGTAGGGATGGAAAAAGCTGCCAGTCATGAATTTGCCCTGCAATTAAGTCTGCACAAAAGACAAATCCGGAGGGGTAATAAACGGTCCAAGAAAACTCACTGTTTCACTCCTGGAATCCCAAATTCTTGGAATCTCGTTTTTTTTTTCTCTGCATGTCCGGAAATTTTAATCTTCAGGGTTAAAATGTTGATCTCATTACTCAAACAAATTTAAATCTTCAGGGTTAAAATGTTGATCACTTATTACTCAAACACTGAGAATTAGGCGCCTAGCTAGGTATTTGTAGGCACCACGGGTATGTGTAGCCTCCGCGACCTCCAAAACGTGGTCCTTTACTCATTAAAATGTCGCCAATGTTAGATATTTTATATATCTATGCTTGCGCGCTCCCCCGTTCAGTTAATCAGCTACGCACCTGAAAATATATCACTTCTCACTATGATCTACCACACGCCCGGCTTTCTCTCTAAAATAATTCTTTGGGAAAATGACATGATGATGACGACGATATTTTTTAAAATCTCGAACTTGAATTTTTTAATAGTGTTCTCGGGAAATCTCGCGTTCATAAATCCATTGAACGAAATGTATACACTAAAAAACTTTTAAAGCTCTTTCGTATTATTTTTGAGAATGATGTGATTAATTGGCATTACGGGCCTAGTGCTGTTTCGAATTTATTTATTTAGAAATTATGTAAATATAATAAATTGCCTTATGAAGTTTACCGACTAGAAAGACTTGGGGAAAATAATAATAAAGATAGCTGTTGAGTTAAGTATCATATCAATAAAAAATAAACTTATATAATTCTTTAGCTATCTTCCGCTGCCAATTATTTTGCTTATGCTATTTTACTTTAAATCTCATCTTATTTTATCAAGTAAATGCAAAAGTCCAGAAGGCTTTTGTAGTAACTGTGACTAACGTACTATTTTCTTGTCATGTTTTTTTTTTTTTTTAAGATCTTGAAAAATAAAGGACCTCTTTACCATGGATGTTATCTGTTGAAACTATTCATTCTATTTCATGCAAAGTACACCCCCGATAACTGGAGCCTCTGGGGTCAATCGAAATTTATTAGAGCTAACGTGAGCTAGATTCACAGGAGAGCTGTAAAAAGGTTGTGATTGTACTTGAATTTTCGTTGAAAAATATAAGGTCATTTCTACAACACTTGCCTGTAATCTTGCTTTCTGATTAGTTGATAGTTATGGTAAATTTTATACTGGATTCGTCGTTCACACAATCCTTGCAAGTTCACTTGAAGCAAAAGATACGAAAATACTTATCCCAAAATTTGCGAAATTTGACTCTCAATTTTCTTTTAATAAAATTTTCAATCCTTACAAAAACACACTCAAGCTAACGCGTCTATATGACCGGCAGCCGGATAAAGGTATTTCAAACATTCCATGGCCGGCAGTCTAAGCATTTTGTAAATCGTGAATTTAGGAACTCAAACCACCAAGGGAATTGTTTTGATATAGTTTAAGTTGAAGGGAATTTTAAAACACTTTGGGCAACTTACACGTCCACTGTGAAGCCAAGTTACTGCTGTGCTCCACAGTCGAAAGTGAGGACATATTTTAATGCGGGCACCGCTGGCCTTGTCCAATGTCCGAAGTGACTTGAGGTCGTAAATTATTTGATATCACAGGCCCGTAGCCAGGATTTTGAGCGGGGTGGTTCGTTTTTCGATTTCAGAGGACCAAATTTCCGGTATACCCCTCTACTCGCCTTATAACATTAGGCAATCAATCTTGTATTTAAAATGTTATTAATAGGGTATTTTTTTTAACATACAGTGATAATAATAAAGATATTTATTATAAAAAGATTTTTATAGTTATTTTAAAGACATATTGATGTGCACGGTATATCTCCAGCCAAACGTTATTGTTGTTTGCTTTAAGCGGACCTTTAAGCCGGGTGTGGGGAACTGAACCCCTCGAACCCCCCCTGGCTATGGGCCTGTATCAAAGTCTGCTTATAAATTAATTTTGCATCATGAAATATTTTTATCCTTGACTGGGGACCACTGATGAGATTTTAGAGAGCCTTTTAAAATGCGGACGGGTGGTAAGTTACTGCAATACATTTTGGCGAAGAAGGCATAGGAGCCGGGGGGGGGGGGGGGTTCTTCAGGGTAAAAGTGATAGGGATGCTCGTCGGAAAATTCGAAAAATACCCCTAAAAAATACCTGCACGACCAAAAATTGCTACCCTAAACAATTCCTCAGGAGCCTTAAAAATACCATTTCTAAGAGGAAAGCTTATTTTTTTCTCGGATACCCCCTAAAAAATACCTGAGGCCCGATTTCGACCGCTAAAAGTACGACGAGCATCCGTATCACAGGTCGACTGGAAGAACCCATGTTTTTTTTCTAGAATAAATCAGTGTATTTTTGGGCAACCACAAAGAGCTCACCTAGACGTTTCATATAAAGTTGAAATTGTTTTCTGTTATAAAATAAAGTAGTAAGATTGGGAAGATTTCCCTGTATTCAGAGCCTCACTTATGCGAGCGTGAGGAGCTTGCGACCATCAATAAAAATAATCATAAACTACAAACAGACCATATGCTTTTTTTAGAGATATATTTGCATATCTTTGATTACTAAATATAGCTAATTGAGCAAGAAAATAAAATAACTACTTCAGAAGCCGCGACAGAGATTTGCCATCTAAAATAAAACCACTCTGAGATGCTCGAGTATAGCCTATATAGAATGACTATCAATTTTCATCTCCTTTCCACCACGCCAAGCTCCTGTGGCACAGTCGGTTAGCGCGTCGTACTTATAGGCAGTGTGGGCGTGGCCCCGTGGGTGCCATGAAATGCGAAGGTCGAGAGTTCAATCCTCTCCAGGAGCAAGGCTATTTTTTTTTTCTCATTTTTTTCTAACACTGCTTGACATGAAAACGTCCATGACTAAAGCTAGACTAGAAAATCCCGCTCATTTGATTAAATAATTTAAATGATTTAAATTTTATTTTTTATATATAGTAGCTAAGTAAAAATATTTAAAAATTAAATGAAAATTTAAAAATTCTTGTTGTTCGATTATTTAGGACACCTAAGAAGACATGTTCTAAAAAAGAAAAAAAACTTTGAATAAATACCACTTCGTAAATTCAGGGAAACGTAAGCGAATGTACTAATTTCTACGTGACCGGGTAAGACTGGGGACAAGGCGCCATGTTTTTTTTCGTGTTGCACTGTTTTTGGCTTCTTCCTTGTTGTCTTTAATCTTCCGTGATACCGAAGCTTGAATTGACTGATAACATGACAGAGCTGTATTGTATTGTCGGGGGGATTGGAAGTGCTGCCTTGTCAGTTATCTGTTATGCCGTTTATAGGAATCGTTCGAGCGTGCTTCACGCCGTAGAGGTAAGATTAGAAGTTCTCTGAAACCAGTTTATAAGAATTAACCAACTCTGTTATTCTGTTCTTGTCAAACATGAACTCTGGAATATCTCTAGCTTTAGACTAATCGCACAACGGGTCGGGGCATTCTTAATTCGCCATAGATTTCAGAAGTATAAAACAAAGGTAATCCTGTTTTAGTTTGTGATTGGATCTCAATATTTTCGAGGCTAAAAATATGAGAAATCCGATTTTCTTTAACACCCAGTACTTAGGTATTTAGTCCTTTCTGGTGAGTGGTTAAAGCAGTGGACTGCTGTTTAAGTTGACTATCACCGGATGCGATTTTAACAAAAAAAAAAAATTCAGATTATATGATGAATCTAAGGGGTCATCCACACTGACACGGATTCAAAAGTACCCGGATTCGTTTCGCCGAAAACGCATCAATTGATTTGCATCCACACTATCGTTCTTGCACCGTGTTCACCTGGATCCAGCCTCTCACACAGGTACGAGGTGAAGTCATTTTTATGACATGCTCATGCTCAAAGCAGCAGATGCACATGATATGACACCATCGTTTTCATTTTGATACAAATTCAACCATCCACACTATGGACCCAAGTATACGGATTCATTTTGATTCACTTACAAAAGCGTTTTCAAAAGTACCCGTATTCGCTGGATCCAGCACGCGTGTTGGTGTGGACAGAAGGCCGAAATTTACCAAAAAGTAAATGGATCCAAACCAATCTGTGTTAGTGTGTATGGCCCCTCAGTCCTGAGTTTGAATGTTTTTGAAGGCTAGATTGCTCAGAATCACAATCGTGTACGATTATATAAAAACTCACCCTGCGATTGAGTGTGATTGTGTGCAATCATATGCATACCTCTCAAGGCTTGACAAAATGTTTTTTTTGGGGGAAAGAGGTGGGGTATACCCTCACTTGGGGCTCGCAACCTAAAGCAGCTTAATGACTTACCTGCTTTCATCAAGCTAATCAGCACTCAGTAGACGTTTGCTGTTTAGAAAGCTCTCGCACACAATTACCCATACACAAGGAAATGTTATTTTTCATTACTGATAGAAAATAGGCAAAATGTTGATTTTCTATTTTTGAAACTATAAAAATGGCTGAAAACGGAAGATTTGGTTCTCCACTTGGGAGAGCGTGAGAAAAGGTCCAAAATCTTGAAACTTCCACCTGATGCATGAGAGTTGACAGGTATGCGTATGGTGAAATTAGCTGCAATTGTATGCAATCAAAAACTTTTTTATGCAGCTCATTTGTGTTGGTTTTACTTCACATGAATAGAAGGGTTGTATCTCCATCTACGCTACTGGTGGTCACAGGAGAAAAATGAAAAGCAGTACAACTGTAGACGTTGGTGAAACCTCTAGGCCAATCAGAACTGCGCTTTGGGGGAGGGGATGTCTTATCTGGATGCTTGTGATAGTTTCCATTGCAATAAATCAAAGCTGATTATGCATATTACTTAGACTGTCATTGTGTTGATAAGTTTAGTATAAGGCACAAGCAGTATCTGCTTGTCAAATATATATTTCATATATATCCTGAAAACACATTCAAGTCTGGCGAATAGAAGTCTATAAGTATAAAATAACTTTAAAACCCTGATTTTATTATCTTAATCACCAGTTATGTTATAATCAACCATATTACCACCAACAACACTCTGCTTACTGATTTGACATGAAGTTATAAAACTATAATGTTTATTTTCAGGGAGCAGCTAACATAGACATTAGTAGTGCACTGACAGCATTACAAGCTAGGGAAGATAAATGTATTCCATATGCCGTGATTACTGGTGAAGCACATCCACTGAAATGGGATGATTTGATTGAAAGCTCATATAAGCAAGGGGTCAAAGGGCTTATTCAGGAAGTGAAGATTTTGGAACATAAGAGTGAATATAGCAAATCCTCCAGAACTTGGTATGTATCAAGCTGGACTTACGCTAACTTGTACTAGCGACACTATTCTAGTGTTAAAAGGCAGATCTGCTGCTCTCTTCCTCTCCATCATTTGTAAGTTTGCTTGAACCAGGGTGGAGCCCTAAAAAAAGGCAATATTCCAAGAAATATATGTTATTTACCAGCTGGGAGGTCTGTATCATGAAATACTGTGCCCAAGGTCTTGAAAATGCTGACCGAGGCCGAAGGCCGATTTGTCAGTTTTCTTTGTATAAAGAGATGATTTGCTGCCTTTTTTACCCCAAATAAACTTTCAGCAAACTTGAAATTGTAGCATGCATTGCAAAAACATTATGGCGGGAAATTGTCAAAACACAGAGTTTGAAGCCGATTTTCCGTAAAGTCAATGATTCTAGATAAAATGACAAGTAAAATGCTGCTTTAGTGTGAAGATCTATAACCTCGGGAGTAAATATCCAGTTTTTCACTGGTCATTTTACAAATCAACTCACTATTTCCTGCTTTGGAGGTGAGGGATCTGGTATCGCAGGGTCCGGATCGTAGGATACCGGCCCTCACGAGAGCCAATCAGAGCGTGCCATTTGATGGATACCGGACCCCGATAACATATAACAGTTATTGCCTTCCTATTTGGATTTTTGACCACCACCCTCCCCCCCCCAAAAAAAAAACCTAAATAATATAAAAAAGATTCCAAGCAAATTATTTGTAGGGAACATTTATTCATAAGCGGGAGAAGCATAGTAGCAAAAGAATGGTCCAGGTTTTAATGGTACAACCATTAAACCTGGATTCTAACACCTAATACATCCCATCTCTCTTTTAAATTCATATGAAATGCCAATACTTGTCATCTTTCTAAATATTTGTCGATTATAGGTTCAATTCTCAAAGACTCCTAAGCATGGCAACAGATGCCATCCCATTTATCCTTCGGGGCCCATATTATGGATTTGTGAAAGTTACAGAACCACTAAAGGCTCGCAACTTGGATCTCAAAGTCATCTATGATAAATTTGAGCCAGCTGATTCTACTCTGGGTAAGACACTGATGGACTGGGTAAGTGGAGATAAAACTAAAGGATTCCAGGCTGTGGAAAGGATGCTGTGTCCGGGAACAACACTTACGGGAATAGGTGAGCTATCCTTGTCAGAGGGAGGAGTGCAGATATCTCCACCATCAAACAGCTTGCCTTACTATCTAACACAGCTAAGCGTTGAAGCCATCATCAAACAACTCAAGTCATCTAGAAAGACCTGGATGGTCTTGAGTGCTATTTTCGCGTGTGGAGGAAGCATCCTTTTGCTAGTCGTCTTGTATAAAGCATGGTCAAGACGTCGAGAGAGGGCTAGACGTGAACGAGAAGTTGAACCGTGGAATTTCCGGGAGGCTGCAAGAGTGGAGGTGAACATTCCAGACATGGACGAAAACCAAGGAACGCAGTGTGTTATTTGTCTTGAGAATCAGCGCAATGTAGTGCTCCTGAATTGTGGTCATGTATGTTCATGTAGGACATGTGCACAGCAAATCCATCAGTGTCCTGTGTGCAGGGGAGATATAGTTCGCATGGTGCCCATTTACCAGAGCTAATAATGCAGTAGCAAACATGTAGTTTAAATTGAGTTGGTGTATTAAAAAAGGCAGACGAGTTTGTATATAACAGACCTGATAAGGTCAGAACTAGTCTGGCTGATGCTGCCACTACTGAAAATCAAGCTTATATACACTAAAGGTCAACGAATGCACTGGTATACTATAGATGTTGAAAAAGTGGCGGCTTCAACTGCAAGACAATATCTTTAAGTTGAATCAAATTTCTATTAGGTATTCTATTAATTGGACTTACTAAGCACATGAGCTTTTGGGTGGAAAACTTATGCCTTTTAAACGAAACACTTTATTTAAACAACATAAAGCTCACCCATTTTCTGTCTGGCTATGTGACGAAAGCTGACGTTAATGTTGTTATTCTTCTGCTTCTGAGAGAGTGCAAGTTTGCCAATGAAAATACAGAGTATGAGGAAATAATAAAACCATGGCACCTGTACTGTCCCGCCCTCCAATACCCCTTACTGTATAATGGCGCAATGGTTGGGTCCTAATACCAGACCCAGGAGATGGAAATTTTAGTAGAAATGTGTGGGGAGCAAAATCCACAGATTTACTTCCATTTATATTTTATATAAAGGCCCCCATTGATAGAACCTGGGCCACCAACTCTTCATGCCTTGTTATAGGCTCCCCTCGATAAATCCTGGATACAGCCCTGGGTCCCCCCACTCTTTATGCCTTGTTATTTGCCCCCCCCCCCCCCCCCCCCCTCTTGATAAATTCTGGATCCAGCCCTTGGCCCCCACTCTTCAGACCTTGTTATAGGCTCCCCTCGATGAATCCTGGATCCAGCCCTAGGAAACCCACTCTTTATGCCTTGTTATTGGCCCCCCTTGATAAATCCTGGATCCAGCCCAAGGTCCCTCCCACTCTTCATGCCTTGTTATTGGCTCCCCTCGATGAATCCTGGATCCAGCCCTAGGAAACCCACTCTTTATGCCTTGTTATTGGCCCCCCTTGATAAATCCTGGATCCAGCCCAAGGCCCCTCCCACTCTTCATGCCTTGTTATTGGCCCCCCTTGATAAATCCTGGAACCAGCCATAGGAAACCCACTCTTCATTCCTTGTTATTGGCCCCCCTTGATAAATTTTGGATCCAGCCATAGGCTACCCCACTTTTCATTGCTTGTTATTTGCCCCCCCTTGATAAATCCTGGATCCAGCCCTAGGCTACCTCACTCTTCATTGCTTGTTATTGGCCCCCCTTGATAAATCTTGGATCCAGTCATAGATTACACCACTCTTCATGCCTTGACTTTTGTCTAGTCTCGTGCATGGTCAATTTAGCCTGACACAAAAATTAGTTGCACGGGAGACTGCTAGATAGTGAAATCTCGTGTTTCTCATGCTATTCTTTAATATAATTCTTAAAATATTTAGTCCTGTTATTTATACACCATCTAATGTTTACATCATTCTCATAGAAGAGCTAAATATTAATTTACATTTTTGTAAGTTAACACAGGGGCGTATCCAAGGGGGGGGCATCATATCAATATTTGGATGACCTTCAAACCCGCTCGGTCAATCTCTTGGAGGCCTGAGCATTTTCAAGACTAATGAGATAAAAATTTGACCAACAGATCAATTTTTTCTTGAAAAATTCTTGCCGCGAGTCTCAAATTGACAGGAATCAGCATTTTTCACCGTATTTTCTGGAGATCAGGGAGCGGGAAAACTTTAGCGCTTCTAAATATGGGCATCAATGTCCATATAAGTCAATACAAACGAAGGACACTACCAATGGAACACACTGTCAAGTCTCTGTCAGCAGCCTTTTTGTCATTCTAGAAAGAATCCAATTCTAATGCAATGTCCTTTATTTAATTTAGTAAATAAAGTATAAAACTTTGTTTTAAGATGGCTAGTTCAAGATTTTGCCACATCCATGTCTTTCAACTTTGAAAGAAAACAATAACAAAGTAGTGGCTGACAAATTATCTTTAAAACTTGGCACGAGAAGTCTAGTGGGCACATTCTCTTTTTGCCTTGTTTTAATACAAATTCTACTGTAGTTACACACTAGTAAATAAATGTTTTGTGGACTAAGTCACTCTAAACAATCCCTCTAAGATGGTTCTGTGGAATGGTGGCCAACTAACGAGAACCCTGGATCCGTCCTTAAATTAGTTTGCGAAACACTACAGGAAAAGCCGTTCTATCGGACGTAGTGCTCGGCCAAAATTAGGAAGATTGGGGCGAGAAGGCTCGGAAATCTTCTCGCTGTCGCCTCTTTCACGCAACTAGCGCCTGTCGAGCAGGCGACCTTTGGATGGAATATATAAACTAATAATACGTCTTTCGATACGATATAAATATCCTCAATGATAACGGTCGTATCGTATCTGTGTATTTGTTGCGATCGTTTAGCTATCAGAGAATATAGGACTTCGGCACACTGCTTCTCTTGGTCTCGTTTCACGTGACCATTGTTCCGATAAACTAATAGATTTCCCACCCTATAAGAAGGGATTATCATCCGCAGAATATATGTTCCAATATATTTGTCATCCTTAAATAACTATTCACGGGATACGGCACATGGAGATCACGTGCTCACGCATGGGAAGAGCGTGAGCTAGCACATGGAGATCACGTGCTTAACACGGGAAGAGCGTGAGCTAGCACATGGAGATCACGTGCTTAACACGGGAAGAGCGTGAGCTAGCACATGGAGATCACGTGCTTAACACATGAAAAACGTAGTTCCGATGCAGTCTAGCTAACTGGCGGCTGCGACTTTGATTTCCATCTCTGATGCCGTTGTAGGTTTATCCTCACTTTTCTCCCTGCTTTCGTTTGTGGATGTGCCTTTTTCTCTGTCACCTGGGCTAGTCGAAGGTAAAGTTTGCTTGGTGGGTGGAGTTACAGTAGGCATGGTTTCTGATTTCAAAGTTTTAGCCTTGGGTGTATTTATAGAGTCTACGTTTTTTCCCGCAGTTGTCGTCTCTTCCTTTACTGTTGTTTTCTTCATTGCTGTTGTCGTTTTAGTAGATGTCGCTGCTGTTACTGTTGTTGTTGCTGTCGCTGTTGTTGTTGCTTCTGCTGTTGCTGCTGCTTCTGATGTTGTTGTTGCTGCTGTTGTTGTTATTGCTGCTGTTGTTGTTGTTGCTGTCGCTGTTGTTGTTGCTTCTGCTGTTGCTGCTGCTTCTGTTGTTGTCGCTGTTGTTGTTGCCGTCGCTGTTGTTGTTGCTTCTGCTGTTGCTGCTGCTTCTGTTGTTGTTGCTGTTGTTGTTGTTGCTCTTATTGCAGCCGGGGGTGATGGTGTCGTCACTGTGTGTGTTGCTGGTAGCTCGGTTGAGTTGGTACTGCAAGGGCCGTCGACAAGAGTGATGTCATCCAAGGCCGTATCCCCCTTAAAGTCCAGTCCTCGAGTTCCTTCGATTATTAGCTGAAACAAGAAATCAACAAAACTCGTGAATACTTCGAGATTTATTTGCAACTCAGAATATTATTAAGAAATCTTCGTGGTTTTCCAACAAAAACTTCAATATAACCATGAAGTCCAATCGTTCACTCTATATTTATCTTCCAACCTATTTTGCAAAACTTGCAAAACATGTCATGAACGCAAGAAAACTTGACGCCATTTTGATTGAAAATGCGCGAAAACCCTGAGAGACAAAGTACGCTCGGTGTCTAGCCCCCCCTAGAAATATTTTTTGATTAGTAGTCACGTGACCTGCCCTCCCCAGGGTCTCTCCTCTCTTTCCCCAAGGGGGGATATGAGAGGAAGACCCTGGGAACGAGGATGATAAAAACCCACGCGCGCGCATTCTTGCCGGCCAAAAGGTGAGCCATTCCTTATCGAAGGATCTTTTTTTCAATATGATGCCTATGGCTGAGAACCCGGGGTGTGGGTGTTACTCGAACAACCTCAAAGCTCACAGTTCTCGGCATTCAGAGATAAACTCGTATGCTGTTTTGTTGCCTTGCGCCTTTCAATACTTTTCCGCGGGGGGTTTGGGAACTTCGTTGTGAAGTTGGGAACTAGTGGCAACCCAAGTTCCCAAGTTCGCAATCTAAGTTTCCAACTTCTATTTTAATGTTTGGCCCTTCAAAATGTAAAGAAATCTTTTTATGGGGCATGTTCGCGAGACTATTCCTAATAATGAATAAGCAGGTAAACATTGTGTAATTCCAGAAAATACCCCAAACCCGGGGAGGTATGACCCCCCCCCCCCTCTGGAATTACCCCCCTGGAAAAAGATAAATACCGTAACTATTAAGGAATAAGGGCATTTTACCCCCCTCCCCTCTGGAAATTCTTGTCTTGGGCGTTTGAACCCCCCTGGAATTATCAACCCCCTCAGGGGTTATGGATATTTTCTCGAACCACAAATTTTTGCTCTATTTCTAGTCACCGCTTATCAATTTATCAAAATCTTTAACAAAATATCAATTTGATTGTTTGGAAGCGGTACGTGTGTACGTGTGTAAGTTATTTTTAGCTCTCGGCGTGGGAAACCGTCTCACTTTGCTTTTCAGAGTTCAAATAAAATTCAAATATAACAAACTTTACAGTGTAATAGTCTAATCTCTATTACATCGATCTCGAATGTATATTTTTCTAACTCATTTTGAAGGGCCCAACTTCAAAATCGAAGTTTGGAACTTCGGTTGCGAACTTGGGTTGTCGCTTGCCAGCACTTGTTCCCAACTTCCCAACAAAGTTCCCAGTCCCCCGTGAAAATGTAACTCGCAGCTGGCGATGCCCTGGGTACCAGAGGCTCGAGCTTCGTTTGTTTACTATGCGCAGACTACTTCGTTCGTTAACTATGCGCTGACTTCTGACAAAGGGCGCATAGTAAACAAACGAAGCGAGAGACTGGTACCCAGGGCATCGCCAGCTGCGATTTACATTTTCACGGGGGATTGGTACCCAGGGTAAGCTGGGGAAGGATAGTCATGGATTAACACCCGTACCCAGGATTTTTCCTGGGGGGGGTCGCGAAATCAAAAAAATGGACCTAGTTTTTCCCTTCGGGGGGGGGGGGGGGGGGGGGGGAGAGACACAAAAAGCTATTTTTTATGCCTTTATAGTATCTCCACAGAAAGTGGCTACGAGGGTGATCAAGCTTATGCTTCATAGTTTTGTCTAAAAACAGCACGTCTATTGGTAACCGAAAGTGGACCTTCGGCCGTTGTGGGGAGAGGGGGTGCGAACGCATCCGCTGCACCCCCAAATTTGCTCAATGCTCAAATTTCATATTCATTCTTACTATCTCACCGGGCGGGCTCAAAGTTCATATTCATTCTCACTATCTCACCGGTTGGGCTCAAAGTTCATATTCATTAACACTATCTCACCGGTTGGGCTCAAAGTTCATATTCATTCTCACTATCTCACCGGTTGGGCTCAAAGTTCATATTCATTCTCACTATCTCACCGGGCGGGCTCAAAGTTCATATTCATTCTCACTATCTCACCGGGCGGGCTCAAAGTTCATATTCATTCTCACTATCTCACCGGGAGGGCTCAAAGTTCATATTCATTAACACTATCTCACCGGGCGGGCTCAAAGTTCATATTCATTAACACTATCTCACCGGGCGGGCTCAAAGTTCATATTCATTAACACTATCTCACCGGGCGGGCTCAAAGTTCATATTCATTCTCACTATCTCACCGGGCGGGCTCAAAGTTCATATTCATTCTCACTATCTCACCGGGAGGGCTCAAAGTTCATATTCATTAACACTATCTCACCGGGCGGGCTCAAAGTTCATATTCATTAACACTATCTCACCGGGCGGGCTCAAAGTTCATATTCATTAACACTATCTCACCGGGCGGGCTCAAAGTTCATATTCATTCTCACTATCTCACCGGGCGGGCTCAAAGTTCATATTCATTCTCACTATCTCACCGGGAGGGCTCAAAGTTCATATTCATTCTCACTATCTCACCGGGCGGGCTCAAAGTTCATATTCATTCTCACTATCTCACCGGGAGGGCTCAAAGTTCATATTCATTAACACTATCTCACCGGGCGGGCTCAAAGTTTATATTCATTCTCACTATCTCACCGGGAGGGCTCAAAGTTCATATTCATTCTCACTATCTCACCGGGCGGGCTCAAAGTTCATATTCATTCTCACTATCTCACCGGGCGGGCTCAAAGTTCATATTCATTCTCACTATCTCACCGGGCGGGCTCAAAGTTCATATTCATTCTCACTATCTCACCGGGCGGGCTCAAAGTTCATATTCATTACCACTATCTCACCGGGCGGGCTCAAAGTTCATATTCATTCTCACCGCGTATGTTCTTGCTGGTGGAACATCCACCTGTGCTAGTTTCCACTCGTCTCCTTGTTCCCCCTTGATCTCCCACAGGAGCGTCATCTTGCGATCCCTGCCTATCGTTGGGGTCGTGTGAATCTTGAGTTCACCCGTGTCTTTGCCATACATGTAGTAATAGAAGCGCAGACAGCGTGCGGGTCCACCCGTGATGAGGGAGAGGAAGGCGTTGTCCTGGTTAATGCGCGGAGGTGATGCCTCAATGTAGATATACATGCCTAAGAATGTAAGAGAGTTACTATTTGGACAAATCAAAATGGTGCGATCCAAATGGATAGGGGGCTGTTTCTTACCTTTTTTTTTTGCCGTGGACAGAAGTCGGTCTGGTGTACAGCGATAAGGGGCTACTGTTTAATGTTATATGAAGGGGGGATGGGAAGGGGTTGTTGGCTTTTACCTTTCCCGCTGCGGTCAGAGGTCGGTCTGGTGTACAGCGATAAGGGGCTACTGTCTAATATTATATGAAGGGGGTATGGGGAGGGCATGTTACCATTTACCTTTCCCGCTGCGGTCAGAGGTCGGTCCGGTGTACCGCGATGGGGTACTGCCTTTCCACAGTTTCCAGTCAAACTGATCGCCGCCGACATTTCTCCATTTGCACATGTGTCCGTCATCGAAATTACAGTTCTCTGAGCGATCTGACCACAGTAATTGTTGTAGTTATTCATCATTTCAATACCAAAAATAATCACTTAATGCAATTTCATAAACGCCTGCACCATAACAGACCTCCATAATATCGGGGTAATAGCAAAAAGCATCATCGGCTGTACATTTTTATCATATATGTGTAATGTTACAAAACACACACACACAAAAACAGAATTAGGACTATTCTATAATAAGACAATATCTTTAGCAACATCATCATTATAATCATTATCAGTAGCAGTAGCATCATCAAAAACAACATCATTATCGTCATCATCAACAAAATCATAAGCATCATTATCATTAGTATGCAGCAGCAACATCATCATAAACAGCAACATCAGCATCATCATCATCATCATCATCATCATCATCATTAGCAGCATCATCATCATCAGTAGCAACATCATCATCATCAGTAGCAACATCATCATCAGCAGCAGCAACATCATCATCATCATCAGCAGCAACCATCATCATCAGTAGCAACATCATAAGCACATAATAAGCAGAAGCACATAATCATCATCATCATATTCAAACAGTGGCATTATCTTTATTTCAATTACTTTCTTTTGGGACAGTTGGCCATCATCAGCACTATCATCAACATCAAAAATAACAACTGCTCTGTATTGCCATGATCCCCCTCACCGTGCATCACCCTAGCACGCACGGTTTCTTAGGCCAAAGGCAACTAAGGCCCTGCATTATGTTCGGAATTTTTGTGGTGCGTGAAGGGCTTGGGGAGGATTTAGGGTGACGTCACATCATTCGCCACAGAAAGCGCAAAAAGAACGCGCCAGAAACAAGCGAAACGCCGCATGATACAAGACCATCTACAACCACAAAAAAAATGACATTTTACCTTTAAAAGGGATGGGAATTCTGGTGGACTTGGGTGGCTGATATCGGAAGGGTGTTTCCAGCAGTTGCTTGCATTTTCCCGGCGTAGTGAAAATATCATCTATGGCGATATCACCATGAAAACGCTCACCGCGAACCGCGATAAATGCAATCTAAGAATATAAGGAACGATGAGACTTTAGCCTACATGTAAATGGATTTTAAACATTTGCTAAGATAAACATATTTCTGATTTTCATATTGTATATAATCCCATCACTGCTCTGTGTTTGTAAAACTTTATTTATTCTTTTTATTACTTTTAAATTTGGCTTCTGAAATACGCGAAAGAAAAGCAGAGAAAAAGAGTGATCTTTTTTTACAAAATAATGCGCGAAGAAAGGTACGCGTTACACTAAATTCGCTTAAAGGATGAATGCAATATGATGTGTGTGTTTTTGTTGTTGTTGTTTTTTTTTTAACGGCCTACTCATGTATGCTTTCTTGTGGACACAGGGGCATTAAAGGCAAAACAAATAAGCAAGCAAATAACACACAGATAAATTAAAAAAACAACTGAATAAACCAAAATTATATATCTATTGCCTTTTAAGGTGATCACCTACCCTATATCCGTTTCCCTGGAGATTAAGATAAGCCCGTATCCAGCCTTCGCGCTGGCGGCCGCTGCGATACCAGACTCGTCTTTCTCGGCCTGTCCTGACGTCAATCTGATGAATCTTCAGAATCCCCACACTTCGTCCCATCATGTGGTAGTGAAAGCACATGCACCGCTGACCTCGCATGTAGCCGCTGACCAGCTTTGCCTGCTGTCGATAACGGTATCGAGAAGCTTCTATAAAGATGTACTTTCCTAGAGCGAAGAAATGGAGATTTGGGAATGAAACAGACGAAAAAACCTATTGGAGAATCCTGCGAACAGAAGTCCAAGCACTGAAATGCAAACTAATTCAACCACATGTAAACCAAATAAGAAAGCTTTTGTTAAACCTCTACTAACTATGGTTAAACGATCTTTTTCAACCAAGCATTAGTGCGCAAACAAATTTCGTTGCATTTATGTTACACATTTCACATTATAAGCACCACACTGACAAAAATGTTTTTCATTAGATTTTGAGATGGCCCCCAATTAGATTTTTTAGGGCTTTGAGTATACGCGAATCTTCTAGACAATCCAGTTTTTTTTAAAGTAAACTCGCAGCATGATACAAGGGTAATAACACGACCTTAACGACCTTAAAAGTATCATTTTGACAAGATAATGTACAATCTCCCACTAAACAAAATATTAAATGTTCCGCAGCCTGCAAAGACCGCGGGATTGGCATCCACGAAAGATAACACTTGTCTTAGTTACCGTTGCCATCCACGTCACGCTTTGGTCCAGTCCCCAGGGATGCTGAAAAGGAAGCTAGTTCCCACTCCATGTCGTCGGCTCGGTCATTCACCCAATCGCAAAAGTTGTCAGGAAATGTACAGTTACCTGGAAAAATATATATGAATACACGAATCCTAGTATCCGCTGCTGCTCGTCATGATATAGCGTTTGGTTTTACTTTTATCGACAATATAGTTAACGGTAGTCCTGTGTCAGGGTTGGCCTCGCCTGGGCCTAGTGTCACTTTCATTGTCACCAGTTTACTTCCGGTCGATTACGTAACAATATCCGATGATTTTTTAACGGAAAAAGAAAAACAGTGTGTCTATTTGAAGTTTCTTTGAGGATGTGATTGATAATTTAGAGCGGATGGCCTGTTAAATATTTCGGATTCTAATAGGTTCTTTTGTCTTTAACGGTTGAGGTTTCCGTCGGACCATTGGAAGTAAACTGGTGACAATGCGGCTTTAAGGGAGTCTCCAAGTGCAAATTGATCAAGTCAAAACACGCTTCATATCATTTGCGACTGTCTGCAAAATCCATTTATTATTAGTAAAAGCCAGTGTAATACTCACCGCTAGATATTGGGAAGGGCGTGACTGGTAACGTGGATATTGTTATAGGCATTCTAGCATCAGGAACAACCGGACATATAGAGTGATCGAATGTAATCTCGTCGATGGCAATGTCGCTTCTCCAACCATTCACTATAGCTTCGATTTCGACCTGCAACAATAATCTTTACTTATGAAACATTTTTTTTTTTATTTCTCGACGTTGCCAGTAGTGGTAATATTCGCCCGTAAATAGCCACACCCTATTCCCCTGCCCGCGAAAAAGCTATTGGTGAGGCCCTTCCCCCCCCCCCCCCCCCGGTCGCAAAAAGGCGTAGTTAATCAAGTGTGAGATCATGCAGCGCCTTTCTCTACCGCCTGAGAAGCAACTTACCCTTTGATCGACAAAACAAAAATAAAAATACTGCGCAGCTACATTCTTATTCACGTGATTTCAGGTGAGTCAAATACCAGCGGGTCCCCTTCCCCTTCTTTTTGTTCCCATTCTCTCAGTCTCCTCCCTGTCCTTTCTCCCCCCCCCCCAGTTTCCCCATTTACTGCCCCCCTCTCTTTACTCCCCCTCTCTCTTTACTCCCCCCCCCTCTCTTTACTCCCTTTTCCTCCCACCTCCATTTTTCTTACCCGCACTCCTCTCCATTCTCCTTCTATTTCATCCCCTCCTCTTTCCTCTTTTTACCACCCCCCTCGTCTTTTCTCCGCCTTTTTGTCTCTTAACTACTCTCTTTACTAACCTGGAAGAGGGGTCCATCGCATCTAAAGTTCACGTACGCGTCCCTCCATATATTCCCCCTGTTCCCAGTCCTCCTCCACATCTGATGCCTTTGTACCCCGCTCCCGTGCTTGTAGACCGTCAGGGAGCCCACGTGATCTCCATACATGTGATACTTGAAACGCATGCACACCTGGCCGCGCAAGACTGGGCCGACAAGGATGGCCTTATCCCCGGGCATGCGAGGCTCGGAGGCCTCCACATACGCATACGGACCTGCGATGAAGTGACAGTCATGGTTACTTCGTGTCTTGCTATCTCCTGACCTTGGTCGGGCGATGAAAGCTATTTTTTATCTTTGCTTTTGGACGAGGGTTTGTTGTTGCACTTAGGTCATTCCAGCGTGCGCATTCACCTTGGGGTTTCTGCTGTAACGCGCGCGCAAGCTTGTATAGCTGGAATGACCTTTTCATACGATTGTTTTCTTTATCCGATTGAGTTGTCCGTGGAGAAGGCTGCTCTAAATCTATACGCCCCAATATGCACTCTTTATATTACTGGGCTGTTTTCGGCTGTAAGCCCGATATCAACCGATAGCTAAATATTGTTAATATATTGTTATTCTGGTTCAGTTCAGTTTATAATCTTTGTATGCCTTTTGATAAGGATTGTCCAAAAATCTGAGACAGGTATGATAATGCCACCATGAGACTGGAAGCTTGTTCTGAATCTAGTATCGACCTTTAGCGCTAGCGCTCGGACCTATTGGTCGCTTTTAAGTCTAGTACTGACCTTTAACACTCGCGTTCGGCCCTGTGAAGTTACTCTTGGTTGCACCCTCGTGTAGAATCCAATCGAAGTCATCCTGGTTGCTGTTCGTCCAGTTGCACAACCCCGACCCGAAAGCGCAGTTCCCTGAAATATCAGAAACACAGTAAGTCTGCTAGTGAGCTTCCGATCAGAACGCGTAGTTCCCTGAAATATTAGAAACGCAGCAAATCTACTAGTGCGTTTCCGATACGAACGCGCAGTTCCCTGAAATATCAGAAAAATAACAAATTCCTAGCGCAAATAATCCGGGCTCTTCGAAGGCAACTGCAAAGCATGCTGGGTCTACGATGTGTAAGCAGTGAGAGGCGAGCATTTAAGCAAACTTGATCATTCCTTCTATCGCAAACACGTGTCTTGACATAAGCACTTACCGGCCGCTTTTACGTCGAAATGCCTCCACGTTTTTGCACAGCAGTCGCCCTTGGTAAATATGACGTCATCGATGGCCGCGTCACCAAGGTAACCGTCACCAATCACGCCCTCGATGACAATCTGTCATAGGAAAAGCCTTTTCAAATTAGTAAATCAAGCGGTTTGGAATTGCCAAATAGCAAAGTTTCAAATAATCCTATACAGTACTGATACAAAAGAACCCGCAAATATTATAGCGAAGCATTTAGGTTCGTATTTCCTTTCTTCATAACTTGGACCGCTTTACATTCACCAAGAAACTATGCCTGTGGTAAAGCCAAACATAACAAAGGCCTTTGTTGTCTTAGTACAAATTTACAGTTCTCAAGGGATATAATTCCCAGATATTTAGCCAGCACAGTGTAGATTTGCTGAGGGGGAAGGGGGGGGGGGGGACGGGGGGAGGTGAGGAAGGCGGGGGGGGGATTGCGCAGTAACAGAAATCTTTCTCGATTTTTCGATATAACAAATAATCTTTTAAGCAGTCCCTGCACGCCCTTTAGCCTCGCGCCTCCTTATATAGCAGGCCCTCGTTACTGTTTTTCAGCGGCGAAGTGAGTGTAAAGATGTTGAATGTTTATGATTGGTTACCTGGTAACAATTCCCATTTATACTAATGAGCGCTTCATTCCAGTCCTGGCCCTGCTCGCCGCTTAGTGTCCATATACGGTCGAGGTTTTTCAGCCCAATCCGCTTGTATATGTTGAGGGTCCCGATCTGATGCCCGTACATGTGGTAGTAAAACTGCATACACATCTCCCCACACAACCGCGGACCAAGAATCTGAGCCCGTTGTCCGCGCTGTGCAGGCTGGGAGGACTCGATATAAATATATTTGCCTGTGAAAGATACATTAAACTTACACTAGTTAGGTAAATATGCAGAGAACGCCAGAAGCAGTAGCCCCGTCAAAGCAGCGACAAAAATACCTGATGGTTTTGTGAGATATTCTCTGGTCTTTCTCAGGTTTTCTCTAATAACTCATTCCTTAACGTTGACGCCGGTGTGGTCTTTCCCAGGTCTTTCTCAGGTTTTCTCTAATAACTCATTCCTTACCGTTGACGCCGTTGTGGTCTTTCTCAGGTTTTCTCTAATAACTCATTCCTTACCGTTGACGCCGGTGTGGTCTTTCTCAGGTTTTCTCTAATAACTCATTCCTTACCGTTGACGCCGTTGTGGTCTTTCTCAGGTTTTCTCTAATAACTCATTCCTTACCATTGACGCCGGTATGGTCTTTCTCAGGTTTTCTCTAATAACTCATTCCTTACCGTTGACGCCGGTGTGGTCTTTCTCAGGTTTTCTCTAATAACTCATTCATTACCGTTGACGCCGGTGTGGTCTTTCTCAGGCCCCGTGTCTGCCGTTCCCGTCATGCCACCCTTCAACTGCCAATCAAACTGGTCATCAAGCAAGACATTGGTCCATTCGCACCAGCCCCCGTCAAAATCACATGTACCTAAAACGTTTTAGTTTAGTAAAATTGAATAGCAGACCAGTCGGGAAGAAGCCATCAGAGGCACCGTAATTGCGGTTTTCTGGAAATAGCGCAAAGAGTTATGAAAATAAGCCTTTTTATTGCGGAATAATTTGTGAGATGTATCATTTTGTGATAGCTCAAGATTGGTTAGGATTTTAGGAGATGCTGGCTTGAGATTGGTTGGGCCTTTCGAAGGGCTTTCAATTTCTATATTTTTCCTTGTTCTCTATTCCAGGCCTCAGCCTATAGGCCTCGGGGTACTAGGGTTGTTGTCGAATAGGATGGGGCCGGGGGAGGGGGGTAGAGCGTACCGGGTTCTCCTTTGACGGCTATGTGTGCTGCCTCTACATCGTTGACTTGGCGGAGATCCACCAGTGGCTTACCATCACACGTGCCACTTACAAACGTAATATTATCTATCGCCATATCGCTTGTGTATGCCTTGCCGCGACGACCAAAAAACGCCACCTGGACATAAAAAGGAAATGCTTAGCTTTTGTATGGCGCCAATCTCAAGATCGTCAGGCATGATTAAAGGAGGAGCGTCATGTTACTGCGCATGTCTGGAGTCAGTGTTTATTGTAGGCTTTTGATTGTCTACAAACAGTTGAACTTTAAGCTGTCAATGCCTTGTTAAAAAAATATGCAATATTTTTTTTTGAAAACTACGTTTATTGACAGTTTGTACAAAGGCATCATCATCATTGTCATGTATCAAAGGCACATAAGTCAATATGAGAATTTGAATGAAATTCATCGTGTCCGGGCCGGAGAGCTATTGCAAAGCTTTTACCATGACACTGCCCCTTTAAGTGCTCTCTACAATGCGACAGTATAGATACACACTGATTGGTGATTGTCAAGGGAAGTGTGTCGATGGTGAAATGACAAAGTATTAGTAATATATGTTGATGGTATATTTTTCTTCATAAAATTAAATGCTATTTTATTGAGAAAATTGTACCCTTAACATTTTTCCCTCGGCACTAGACCCTTCGATAACCTACACCAAGGTCACAGTATCATTGTAGAGGGCCGTAGCAGGCTTATATATATCCCCATAGAAGGCCACCATATTATTGTAATTATGCTGCTTACAACATATCCCTTGTCGCCATACACCGTTACGTTACTCTTCCTCCAGCCTTGGCCCTGATCGCGGTACCTTCCCCACAGGAAATGGATATTCTTTCCTTCCACTAGGAACACCCTCAGGTCCCCAATGCCATATCCGTACATGCTGCAACATAAGCCGTGCAAACAGTTAGTCACAAAAACAGCCGAGAGTTTGCCGACATGCAACCGAACCCATCTCTGTGCATGCAGGAACATAATCCAAACGAATAGTAAGTGATAAGAAGAGCCGAGAGTTTGCCGACATGCAACCGAACCCATCTCCGTGCATGCAGGAACAGAAACCGAACGAATAGTAAGTGATAAGAAGAGCCGAGAGTTTGCCGACATGCAACCGAACCCATCTCCGTGCATGCAGGAACATAATCCGAACGAATAGTAAGTGATAAGAAGAGCCGAGAGTTTGCCGACATGCAACCGAACCCATCTCCGTGCATGCAGGAACAGAAACCGAACAAACACTAAGTGACAAGAAGAGCCGAGGGTTTGCCGAATTTAGCCGAACTCATCTCTGTGCATGTTTGAACAGAAACCGAACGAACAGTTATCGACACGACGACAAGTCGAGAGTTTGCCGACATGCAGCTAAACCCTTTAGTCGCCCATACCATCTTGGTGCATGCTCGAACGAAAACCGAACGAACACTCGGTAACACGACGAAAGGCCGAGAGTTAACCGATACGTATAGCTAAACGCTAAAGTCACCAAGACGATCTCCGTGCATGCTCGAACGGAAACCGAACGAACAGTTGGTGACCCGACGACAAGCCGAGAGTTAACCGATGCGTATAGCTTAACGCTTAAGTCACCAATACCATCACCGTTGATGTCCGAACAGAAACCGAACAAGCAGTTAGCACACGAAATTGACAGGATATTTACCTGTAGTAAAATCGCATGCATCGTATGCCTGTCAGGGGAGGGCTGTGGAGCCGAGCCACGTGACCCGGTTGCCTTGGCCATGAACCCTCTATAAGGGCATAGTACCCTGTCAAATATAACAACCTCGTTAAGTCAAATGCTGTCATGATACCTCCATTCAGGAGTAGTGCCCAACAAACTATTATAACCCCCTTAAGTAGGGCAGTAAAATTGAACCCTTATATCACCATATTGAACACATTTGAAAGCCTCATTATGCCGTACAATGACCGCTCTAATACCCTGAGAAACAAATTAATGCTATGATACTTTAATCAAAGCATAGTACCTTACAAAATATAATAACCCGGTTGACTTGGGCAATATTATGGCTCACTCTTTAAAATAATAACCTCATTAAGCCAGACGATGTCCATCCTCTATCAAAGCATATAATACCCAGTGCAAAAAGATGACCTCTTAAAGGAATTATCCAATTTGCAAGTAATAGCTTTCTAAGAGAGCGAAGTAAATGACATACGAACACTTTTTGGTTTTGCACAAGATACCTCAGGAATCCGGGCAAGGAGTCCAAGTTTGCACGTAATGCTTTATGTTTTTTTCCACAAGACCCCTGAGTAAGCCGGGCAGTACCTGTCTTGTTGTTTGATACGTCATGCTCGGGTCCAGTAGATGAACTTCCGGTACGACCCGTATTGAGAAGCCAGTCAAAATCATCTTTCTCATAGTTCGTCCAGCCGCAGAATCCCTCGTCAAAGTCACATCCCCCGTCCAGCTCTACGACTAACGAGAAAAAAGCGAGAACACGAGTTAAAAAGCCCTTGTCACACACACGTTTGTTGTTTTTGTCTAAAATTGCGCAACAGATTGTTGGAAGAAATCTCGAAACATCCATCTTTAATCTTATATATCTTATATATGCCTTATATATCGAGTTTGTGATATATATATTCGACGAGGTCGCGCAACAACGAATTTGGCTATAAAATGAGCGCACTCCACAGGTGTGAACAGTACGTCCCCTGCGGAAACATCAAAATACCTTAAAACGATTCATTTGAATAAAGGTCAACGGACATATTCTGATCAGTGATCGAGACACCCAAATTGCCAATTCTTTTGAACCTAAACATTGCCAAATACCACTCTTGGGAGAATATCGATAATATAGGGAAAAAAAACCCAAGTGACGACAAAAATAATAGTGCAATAAATATGAAAAACAAACCATTGAAAAACACCAGCTTGGTAGACAAATTTATATGGCTTTCAAATTGTGTTGAGGGTGACTAGGTGCAGACGCCTCATTCACTCCTGCCCTTGTTGTAAACAGCAAACAAACGGAACATTTGATAAAAGGCCATCACTGACCTGGCTCACTAGCTTACTAAGCTACAATCATATCATTCAAAGATGATAAAATAATATTACAGGCCCGTAGCCATTCGACTGGAAGGTCGGAAAATCGGGTACCACTACGAGGAAGGACGAGCAACCTAAGAGAAAATGGTCCGCTTTATGGGTAAACATACGAATCTAGGGCTGTCCCAAAGATGCTCCAAATTTCTTAAAAAGATGCTCCAAAAATCCCCAAATGTTGCCAAAAGCTGCTCCAAAAATTGCCACAAAGATGCTCAAAAAATAGAATGAGAATTACCTAAAAATTGTCCCAAGTGTAAAAAGTTGCCAACAAATCTACTACATTTTACAAAATGGCAGAGAGAATCCTGCTGAATAATTCTATTCAATTTTTTTTATATACATTTTTTGATTCGACATTAAACGCAAATTCGCATAATACTAAAATACAATGCAATATGTAATTAATGATGATGCAATAACAGAGCCATCATGTAACAACAAAACGATTTTGGTTCAGAGTGCAACTCAAAGGCAGGCTTTGGCTATGTTGTCGCTTGTTGTTGTTGTCGCTCGCTTGTTGCTTCTAATAATAAGTTCATCGTCACTCGAGGACTCCGCCATTTTGAAAAATCATAGTAATGAACGCTGACCAACATAACTGCCTCTTCGTCCAAACATAGGTTGACCAATGACCATTAATATTACCAGATTAATAAATGATATAAGTAGTTAAAAATCGCGAGAGTTCAATAGTTTGATACCAAGAACAAGAAAATAAGCAAAAAATGCACATTTGAGGTGAATATATCCCTAAAAAGCTGAAAAAGACAGCAAAAGTAATCTCATTTACAAAAGATTCCCGGAAAGAGAAAAGTTGCCGCAAATCCTAAAAGTTGCTCAAAAGTTGCCGAGCATCTTTGGGACAGCCCTAAACGAATCCCCCCGCTCAAAATCCTGGTTACGGGCCTGGCTAACATACTTGACCTTGGAGAGACTTATTTTTAGATTCATATAATTAAAAAACTGAGTCCCTTGTATCAACGTCCCCCTATGAGCGAGCGCGCCATGAGAAAGTCGACAAAGGTCAGCTATCTGACACGAAACTGTCGTGAGATTCTTCCGACGTGTGACCATGATCTGGTCGTAATAACAACGAGTACTTCGCACCATGAATCACCCGCGATGGCGTCCACACGAGTCAAAACATCGTGCAAAGGTCAGACGTGGGGCGAGGCTATGTGCAAAAAGATTGTTTATGGGTAAAACGTAGTAAAGAGAACTAAAACAACGATCACAAAACGCCAATTGACAGAACATTAATATTCCTATCTCACACCCTAGCTTGTGAGGGGTTGGGGTAGGGGGAATTAGTTGTTAAAAGTTCCCATTGAGATAACACACAGAATTACACGAAGCCGCAAAGAAAGGCAGGAGAAAAGTTCCAAAGCTTTCTGTGGGATGGAAGGGTTGGCATTTTTCTTCCCTCAGCCGTCTAAGAGTTAGTTGCGCGATATACTCGCAAGGGCACAAGGAAAAGATTATTATTTCCCAGCAACTTTTGAAATGAATATTTTCGGCATCACAATATATTTAAACGATGAAATATGCCATTTTAACGTGTTTCGGTAAGGGGGGCCCGTTGTATGCCCTTGGACTCGTGTTTAGTGGTAAACCGTGTCAGACTTCTGTTTGTCTTAAGCACAAAACACGTCGATGAAGATGCGACATGAGTTTGAGGTTAACGTCTTGGAGGGGGACCATCATTTTCCCTGCTTTGAGACGGAAATGTCGAGCTGAAAATCCTTGGACTACTTACAATAATAAACATTTTTTGTTTATGATTACAGATCAGTCTAGTACTTTCTCTCTTCTAAAGAAAAACGCGAAAGGGAATGGAAGCTTGGCGATTTGTTGTGAATTTAAGTTTAAAAAATACTTTAAAAGCTCAGAAATACAATCTGAAAATTACTTTACTTCACTTCACTTTTTTTATTCACAACCTATTCATACAAATATATTAGTGCGCAGAAGTATTAAAAAGAAAAATATGTTAAAGAAAACAATTACCGTATGAAAGGCTAATACACCCTGCCCTCGAAATAAAATGTCTCTACAAACGATCAATATACAGTATACTAGAATTAGGCGTTTTCCCCACGAAATCGTCCTCTAGCTATCCCATGCTTAAATGAACTTGAGTTTTGTTTCGTAAACGCCGATAATGAGAGGGTATTCGTGGATGACAGAAACTGCTAGTTTCACAGCATGGCACCCTCTTAAAACTCACGTTTTGCAGCAGTCAAAAAGAGATCGTGCAACATTTAGTCACGGAATGAAAAGACGATTATTTCCCCCTCTCGTCTCAAGCTACTGATAAGCTAATCCATCAGAAAACGCGTGTCAAAGTTGGCTCATCTTATACTAACAAAAACAACAATTCTATGACTCTATGTCACACCGCAAGGCTCTTGGAACAACACAGAAAAAAATGAAATAAATTTTTAATAGTCACATGTGTACAAACCTGGTGGCTCTGTAGAAGGAGGCACAGAAGTAGTCGTCAGTAACGCACCATCCTCCGTTGCATTGAAAGTGTAATTTCCCTCTGTTCTGGTATAGTTTGTTATTCCTGAGCCGTTGTGAGCACTTTTATCCCCCTCCACTGTCTCATTTCTTGCTTCTAGTAAAGTCCCGCTAGCAGCACAAGTTATGAGAACGAGATTGATCAAGATGCCTATCTCCATTGAGGGCTTCATTGCAACACACGTCGGTAGACAACTTTAGCTCTCCAATGAATGTAAGCGATCCTACTCTTAACGTCTCTACCTGACTTGTCTGGTGTTTAAAGGCGCTAATATAGATTCCTCGGTGCGGTTCAGGGCAATACTATCGCATTTCCGGCCTTTTCGACAGTACTAGTCTGTTCAGTATAATTAGCGGCATTTGACGCATGTTGAGAAGCTTTGTGGTGACCCAAAGACACACTGAATCTCATACGAATGCCGTCCCATCGCGTTCAACACTACTTAGCCCCGCTACCCTTTCCCCTAACCAGGCGTTCTCTTATTTCATTGCTTGTCTACAAGGTTGTGAAGCATGCCCTTGGGAACAACCATTAGGGATCTATTTTTCTGAATCTTCTAGATGTGGGTTTGAGCTAACAGATTTCTTGAGGCGCGAAAAGGCTTTTGACAGTTCATGGATTATCGTAATGATTATATTAAGACCTTGTAACACTTTTTCAATTCAAACCGGCTCATAGCCGTAATTGAACGCAGTGTTGATTGATGGGAAGATATTTTTTTAGATCAATAGCTCATATCTGTGGCGGGGGATGGATAGGATATTTGCGCGGGCTTTAGGTAGCGGTGATGGCCAACCTATAAGTCAAGTGTGCAACGTTTGATTGTAACGCGAAATGGACGGCTTATCATAGCCCGTTTAGATCGATAGCTATGATAAAAGATACTTCCTTCTCGAAACATGTTTTTACTATGGAGTGTCGGTTGAAGCTTCAGTTACTTTAGTTGCGTGCTTTTTCTCTCAGTGGGAAACAAATATTTTTGGGATTCAGAAGAGATGGGATTTGGTGATGAGGGTTACACCACGTGGGACCTTGTACAATGTACGCAAAAGACACGGAAAACAAAACAAAACACACGAAAACACGTCAACTAAACACGAGAACAATAAAAGCTCACGCCAACCCATCTTCTACTTTCTGCAGCAAACTTTTTCAACTTGCAACTTTGCTGCGACAAAAGTTGGCGCGCCGGTAGTAAAACGAGCAACGTCACAAACTTTCTTGCAGCAATGCTGTCACAAAAGTTGTACGGTTTTGCTGCTCGTATTACCGTACCTTAGCTGACAGTGTTGAGCGCTTTAGAATATGTTTACATAGTTTTAGCGCTTTATAAATAAATAAATTATTATTCATTGTTATGAGGACACCGTAATCGGGGATTTACGCTAAGAGATCACGTGACTGTTTGGATGAAAACTATCGAGCGCGAGCTATTTATCGGTAAAATAACGGCAAAAAGCAACTTTTTCAGCGCCCTTTTTTAAAAGGGTTTAGTTCCATATAAAGATTTTATCTTTTCGTCGTTCTCTGGTGTGAAGGGCCTAGTCATTTCTATGATTTTTTTTTTGGTTTGAATTTGATACCCATCCTTAATCAGGCCCTGGCTTTTATCGGCACATCAATGCATTTCATTGACAGCACATTCACACGCTATTGTAGAAAAGAGGTGCAAAAAGCGAAAACATGACATGTCAAGCTAGGCGACGAAAAACACTCTGTTTACATACAAATACACACACATATATCCCGTCTCCAGAACACTGAACACCCTAATGTCAAAGTGACAGCCTTATAACCTCCACAGGTCACTTTATCCAAACATACAGAGCAAAACGGGGATTTTTATTACTCTGGATAATTCGCTTCATCTCAATTTTCAACATTAATTCCGGCGGTCATGGAGTCAAGGAACATCACATCTTTTTGATGGCGACTGCAAAGTCAACAATCTAAGGAATTAGTTTTATTCAAATATTTTTTTTTGCAAAATTTACTATCAAGTACTGCTACTTTTCAATTTCATAGGAGAGTATTTGTATGATTTTATAAGGCAATTCTCTGTTTGTGTACCTCATTCACTTTCTGTAAGTTCTGGAGGTCAAGTTTTCACCACCAGTCTTTTGGCGCCATTTTCTCGTGGTTTCCCGGATGATGGATCGCGAGTATGCACATATCCTTTACATCCCGCAAACTTCCGGCGGAAGGTACTAAGAGGCTTGCGGTTTGGATTTCCTGTGGTTTTACAATAGATAAAGAGCACCCCTTGGCTAAAATTCCTTGATGAAGATGACGATGTTGTGAAAATAGGGATATCTTACCGCAAACCGACAAAGGGGGGAGAAACGATAAGCGATATGTTTTCAGAAGTTCAAATCAAATGCCAACACAAGGAAATCTAAACAGCTGGTGAACCCCACACCCCTCGGGGTATTTATGAACACCACTTAAAGGATAAAAAAATTCATTGCGATTTAGTCGTATGCGACTTGCCGGCTACTCCTCTATAACTCAAGTGCTAGAGTGTAAATCAGCCTACGACTCCACTACGATGCTCGACTACTAAAGTCGTAGTGTGTAATTCAGGGCTAATACATGTCGTAGGCAGGTCGCATACGATGACTAAACCTTGTGCTGTCTAAATCAATCTAATACGCTGAGAATTACAGCCAAAGTCGTTGTCGCGCGACCTGCAAGAATCCAAAATCCCGCCTTTCTTCGTTTTGGAATAGCGCGTAGTCAATCAAACCAAACAATCAAAACCAGACAAACCGCCCCCAAAGTTTGTGTCTGACTACGCGCTATTCCCAAACGAGACATGGATTTTGGATTCGCCGAGGTCGCACAACAACGAATTTGGCTGTAATTATAATTTTCACATGTTTTTATTGACCCGGCATGGAATGACGACGAAATGATGGAAGTTAAAGTTAGAATGAATGCACGTGTAAGAAAACGTCCCGCGGCCGCGGTAAACTCGAAACTTGGCACGTGCAAACTCAGGTAGCCCAAGCTCTGTTTTTCTCACTACAGAAAAAGAAAATAGAAAGTTGGAGAATTAGATTGAATCTTCTGAATTATGCGACGGCTTCCTTGTAAACTTACTTTATACAGAGACAGATCTACTTTGACCACTGCCTTAAGCTCCGGCCAAACGATAAAGATAGTTGGTGATAGTTTGGACCCAACTATCATCAACCATCATAGACTCTCTTTGTAGTGGCCAAACGGTGAATGATAGTGGAGTGATAGCGCGAGATGGCAGAGGAGTACTTTTTGGATGTTATCAGGTCTGATATTGCTAAACACCAAGTGATATACTATCGTCAACTATCATTCACCCGATAAAAACTAAAATCAACTACTATCATGAGAAATTTTAACATGCTAAAAAAAGTTTGTGGCACATTAATTCAAAAGAAAAAAAACAAAGCAAATAAAAAAGCAATAAGCGAAACAAGAAAAGTCCGTAGAGAGTAAGGTATTTATTTCCTCCATCTAAAAAAATGTTTGAAGTCGGTGGTTGCGTAACTGTTTTTTTTATAGCTAAAACGAACTTTTATTCGAATTCGCAAGTGAAGAACAAACAGTTTGCGTATAAATAGGAGTTCGATTTCTTACCTAATCATTCGGCGCTTGACGCGGAAGACATCAGACTGACATCTTCATTCACAGGTAGCATGCCTCGTTTTCATGAAACTCCCACAGCCTTCTCCCCTCTTTCATCAGGTATGATAGAGTCCTACCCAATTTGCTATGGCAAACTAAGGCTTTTGGAAAATGTATTATAGTTAAACATTATTTTATGTGAATGATCGTTTAACATTATCACGTGATTACTGTTTCAGGGCGTTGGTCATGACGTGGCGATATCTGATTGGTCTACTGCTGTTGATGTCCATTTCTATACACGGTAAGACAAACATTCGTTATAAAAAAAAATGTATTTTTTCAGTCGTGAGCGCTGAGTACGTTGACCTGCCGTCGTGTAAGGCAGCCATGGGTATGGAGACGGGGCAGATAACAGATCAGCAGATCAGCAGATATCCGCCTCTTCCTATCACTCTAGAAGTTTAATCCCTCAGAACAGCCGACTGAATGGTGACCGATCCTGGTCCGCTAAAACGAGCAACAAGGACCAGTGGATTCAGGTGGACTTCATGCAAACAGCGAAAATCACACAAGTAGCGACCCAGGGCCGAGCGGACGCCGACCAATAGGTGACCTCATACAAACTCGAGTACAGTCGGGATTTTATCGTGTGTCAGTCGTTTGCTACGGTAGGCATAAACTCGTACAGACAAATTGTCTACCATGTTTTTATATAAGTGAAATATTTTATTTTTTCAGGAGTTCCAAGGCAATGACGACCGCACTACAGTACATACGAATGACGTCCGCTTTCGTCCAACAAAATGGCGCGGTTATCTCTCCCTACGAGCCGAATTCTTTGGTTGTAGATCTGGTAATTGAGAGAATATATATAAATATACAGTATATATATTTTTATATCACAAACTACCTTATTCTTTATTTTTCGCCGGACTTAAAACTCCTCGAAAATTTTCTCGACAAATTTCACGAATCTTTGGTTTTGCGATCGCAAAGAAAAAAAAGTGTTTGTAGGGAAGTTCTTTTTTCTCGATAACGTCAATAAATTTATTGACGTTATTTGTTTGATGTTAACCAACACTTAAAACAAGACCATTACATTTAGCGGCAGCTGGATTGCCTTAAAAGTTAGTCTTGGGTATCAAGTTGACATCATTGATCTAAAGCACACAGAGAAATGTGGGTCGCAAGCCTAGGCTTGTCACGTGATACGATTCTTTCTTGCAGGGTTTTACGTACCTCCGTTAGATTGCGCGGCTCCGCTGGGTATGACTGAACGCAGCATCGCGGACTCGGGTGTCACAGCCTCAACAACCGCAAGAAATCTTCGTTTTACGGGGCCTGGCTATCGAAATATAACGACATGGAACAGGTATGTATATGATTTGACGGAAGTAAGCCTGAATCTACCTCTTCTACGCTGTTCGTCTAGGAAAGAATCAAAATTTCGCAAATGACCACAAGTTCAACATGATTAAACGAGAACATAAATTTATTTTAACTTTTTTTGAAAAGCTTGTTTTTCCAAATGGACCTTAAACAGATAACAAAGATAAAAAGAGTAGCGACCCAAGGCCGACCAGATTCCAACCAATGGGTCAAGTCTTACCGACTCGAGTACAGCTATGATAATGGCTATTACCAGCCGTACAGCAACGGCAAGAGCATGCCGGGAAATACAAACAGAGATGATGAACACGTCAACATTCTCCAGCCAGTCATAATCACCCGTTACATCCGGGTATGCCCCATGCAATATCAGAGCCACATTGCAATGCGGGTGGAGATATATGGATGCCATGAAGGTACGGTGCTCTCACTCGATAGATATAATTACATGAAACTCTGCTGCAGCTTTGGTACCATTGTACAATTAATAAATTTGTTTTTTGAATTCTGCAGTTTAGACAGAATGCTATTTTACCGAGCTTCAATTTATGGTTCCAATTTAGCCCTCCAGTCCTATAAGAATAGGACCACATAGCCTCAGTACCTTTTATTTTTACTAATCAATGTGAGCCTATGCATAACAGGTTAAAAATATGTAAATGCTTTTTTTTCTCGCAGGTTTTCAAGTTTCTGAACCTCCACAATGTCAGTCGAAAATCGACATGAAAGATAATCAAATGACAGCCTCGTCGGAGTACAACTCGGCCTCTAAGCCACAGAATGCCCGTTTACACTTTAATGCACAGTCGGGTAGATACGGGGGTTGGGTGGCTCTCGTGAATGATATGTACCAGTTCCTTCAAGTTGATCTCGGCCACGTAACAAAGGTAACCCGCGTATCTGCACAAGGTCGCCAAGGCACAAGTCAGTGGGGGACACAATACAGTCTGGAATACAGCTTGGATGACGCAGTCTTCATACCCTACAGTGGAGTCAACGAAAAACTGAAGGTAGCGAGTTAGGGAGGTAGCGAGGTTGGGAGGTTGGGAGGTAGGGAGGTAGGAAGGTTGGGAGGTAGGGGGGTAGGGAGGTTGGGAGGTAGGGAGGTAGGGAGGTTGGGAGGTAGGGAGGTTGGGAGGTAGGGAGGTTGGGAGGTAGGGGGGTAGGGAGGTAGGGAGGTTGGGAGGTAGGGAGGTTGGGAGGTAGGGAGGTTGGGAGGTAGGGAGGTTGGGAGGTAGGGAGGTTGGGAGGTAGCGAGGTTGGGAGGTTGGGAGGGAGGGAGGGAGGGAGGTTGGGAGGTTGGGAGGTTGGGAGGTTGGGAGGTAGGGAGGTTGGGAGGTAGGGAGGTTGGGAGGTAGCGAGGTTGGGAGGTTGGGAGGTTGGGAGGTAGGGGGGTAGGGAGGTTGGGAGGTAGGGAGGTTGGGAGGTAGGGAGGTAGCAAGGTTGGGAGGTTGGGAGGTAGGGAGGTTGGTAGGTTGGGAGGTAGCGGGGTTGGGAGGTTGGGAGGTTGGGAGGTAGGGAGGTTGGGAGGTAGCGAGGTTGGGAGGTAGGGAGGTAGGGAAATTGGGAGGTTGGGAGGTTTCTTGCCACAACAATAGAATGTGACTTGCGCTACACTTGTTGTGGAGTAATTTTCTTTCCTATCATTTTTCAGATTTTCGATGGAAACAAAAACTACTATGACATAGTGAGTCACGTGATTAATCCTGCAATAATTGCGCGCTTCGTCCGAATTCGACCTAAATCCTTGAACTCTTATATAGCCATGCGCGTCGAGTTTTATGGTTGTACCATAGGCTTTGTCAAACCTGAAACACCAAATTGTATGTCTCCTATGGGACTCAGAATCGGACAGACCCCGGACAGCAAGATAACGGTATCATCCGAGTACAACAGTGCATACCGAGCAGGCAACGGAAGATTGTACTTTCACAAGCAGAGCGGTCGCTATGGTGCATGGGTAGCAAAGTACAACGATGACAAGCAATGGCTACAGGTACGGGATGAGGACAGTAGACTTGCGGGATGAGGACAATAGACTTGCGGGATGAGGACAATAGACTTGCGGGATAAGGACAATAGACTTGCGGGATGAGGACAGTAGACTTGCAGGATAAGGACAATAGACTTGCAGGATAAGGACAATAGACTTGCGGGATGAGGACAGTAGACTTGCGGGATGAGGACAATAGACTTCCGGGATGAGGACAGTAGACTTGCAGGATAAGGACAATAGACTTGCAGGATAAGGACAATAGACTTGCGGGATGAGGACAATAGACTTGCAGGATAAGGACAATAGACTTGCGGGATGAGGACAGTAGACTTGCGGGATAAGGACAATAGACTTGCAGGATAAGGACAATAGACTTGCGGGATAAGGACAGTAGACTTGCGGGATAAGGACAGTAGACTTGCGGGATGAGGACAGTAGACTTGCAGGATAAGGACAATAGACTTGCGGGATAAGGACAATAGACTTGCGGGATGAGGACAGTAGACTTGCGGGATGAGGACAGTAGACTTGCAGGATAAGGACAATAGACTTGCGGGATGAGGACAGTAGACTTGCGGGATAAGGACAATAGACTTGCGGGATGAGGACAATAGACTTGCGGGATGAGGACAGTAGACTTGCGGGATAAGGACAATAGACTTGCAGGATAAGGACAATAGACTTGCAGGATAAGGACAATAGACTTGCGGGATAAGGACAGTAGACTTGCGGGATAAGGACAGTAGACTTGCGGGATAAGGACAATAGACTTGCAGGATAAGGACAATAGACTTGCGGGATAAGGACAGTAGACTTGCGGGATGAGGACAGTAGACTTGCAGGATAAGGACAATAGACTTGCGGGATAAGGACAATAGACTTGCGGGATGAGGACAGTAGACTTGCGGGATGAGGACAGTAGACTTGCAGGATAAGGACAATAGACTTGCGGGATGAGGACAGTAGACTTGCGGGATAAGGACAATAGACTTGCAGGATAAGGACAATAGACTTGCGGGATGAGGACAGTAGACTTGCGGGATAAGGACAATAGACTTGCAGGATAAGGACAATAGACTTGCGGGATAAGGACAGTAGACTTGCGGGATAAGGACAGTAGACTTGCGGGATGAGGACAGTAGACTTGCAGGATAAGGACAATAGACTTGCGGGATAAGGACAATAGACTTGCGGGATGAGGACAGTAGACTTGCGGGATGAGGACAGTAGACTTGCGGGATGAGGACAGTAGACTTGCAGGATAAGGACAGTAGACTTGCGGGATGAGGACAGTAGACTTGCGGGATAAGGACAATAGACTTGCGGGATGAGGACAATAGACTTGCGGGATGAGGACAGTAGACTTGCGGGATAAGGACAATAGACTTGCAGGATAAGGACAATAGACTTGCAGGATAAGGACAATAGACTTGCGGGATAAGGACAGTAGACTTGCGGGATAAGGACAGTAGACTTGCGGGATAAGGACAATAGACTTGCGGGATAAGGACAATAGACTTCCGGGATGAGGACAGTAGACTTGCAGGATAAGGACAGTAGACTTGCAGGATAAGGACAATAGACTTGCGGGATAAGGACAATAGACTTGCGGGATAAGGACAATAGACTTGCGGGATGAGGACAATTGACTTGCAGGATGAGGACAGTAGACTTGCGGGATGAGGACAATAATAGACTTGCGGGATGAGGACAGTAGACTTGCTATTGAATACCCATCTTCCAAAAGCCCTCTTGCCTGTTTTATTAAGAACTTCCCTCATAAGCTTATGTTTATTTACAATTTAACCTTTTTGTCTAAGGTCGACTTCTCAAACATCGTAAAAATAACCCGCGTAGCGACACAAGGAAGACAAGACTCGGATGAGTGGGTCAAGACGTACTTACTGGAGTTCAACAGTGATGGGATATTCTGGCAAATTTATCAGCAAGGAGCAAGCGTTGCGGTTAGTACAGACAAAAAGAAATAAAAACAATTGTTCATAAACGCAAAAATTTTCAAAAGCATCCATCGGGACTATAAGCAAAATGATGAAGATGGCTAGGATAACGCGATTGAAAAATAATGGGTTTGCACTTGGCGTTTAAACCCAAAATGATTGCAATGAGATAAGCAAATCATTTTTGTACCTTTTTTTAACACATTTGATTTAACATTTTAAATCCAAAATATTTTTTTCAGAAATCCCTCAGCTTGTTAAGCCCTGCCCCAAATCCTTGGATATCGGCATCGCTCTCGACCGCTCCACCAGATTTGGCCTCACGCATTTCAACATCGCCAAAACCGCTTCCTAATTACCCTTGTCAAGGGAATGAATGAATATCTCCGCTCAAGGCAGCCATCTTGGATTGGTAGAGTACAGTTCTAGTGCAAGTCGAGTCTTAAGTTTCCGCTTTACGCAAAAAGCCGCGGACATCAACCGAGAAATAGACGCCATTAAATTCACTGGCGGAGAAACGCGCACAGACTTGTTCACGAACAGCGCAGGGGGCAGGGAAAACGTCCCTGATGTACTGATTGTCATGACAAACGGTCGGACTAGCCAGGGTAGTTTGCCATATAAAGACGTCATGAAGCCTCTTAAGGTAAGGTGAAACCAGGATAATAAGGGTTGAAGACCTTTCCCTTTTACCGCCAATGGCTCCAGCGCATATCATCCTTTACCCCTCGTCTAATGGTCTAAATTATGATACTTAGTTATTCTCGCTTAATTTTTTACTAAATCAAATTACGTATTCAAACTATATGTTTTCAGAAAAAGAAAGTCAACGTTCTTGCTGTTGGCATTGGGCCTGACGTCAACGAAGCAGAGCTGCTGGAGATTGCCGAGGAAAGAGATCACGTGATTCGCGTGCATGACTACGAGGCTCTCTCCACCAAACCCAACTCGATCCTCGCGCTCTCTTGTCCGACTAGGCAAGTAGGTGCGTAAGATAAAGAAACAAATGTGATGAAACTATGGTTAATAAACATGAGCAATGTTATACATTTGATACGCTTATTTCTACAGTTTTTCCTGAGCAGCAACCAGGGAGGGTATAGGTGTTTGCTAAGGGGGGGGGGGGGGGGGGGGGAGAGGGGGTTTGACGCAGTGGCTATATACCCGATAGTCGGGAAAGGCCCTCAATGGACGAAATGCCCGACAGTTCTCAATTTATTCAAATAACCCAGTAAAGTGTCTACCTAGTGAGTTCAAAGTATTTCATATTTGTTGAGAAAGAGCAAGAAAACCTCAATTGACCTTTGTTGTCGGTATGGAATGTTTTTTCTTGCTTGTATATACCATTAAATCGTTGTCAAAATGACACTTTTCTGACTTCTCTAATGTCGACAGTTCTCGATTTACGAATAGTGTATATTCAAGCAAAAAAAAACTCGATAAATAATTACGTAAGCTCGACTTTCGATTGCAAAATTCCACCACAGTAATCTCAAAACTCGGTACAGTTTGACCGATTTGACTTGTCATAACATAGTGTTGATTTACTGAAATCCCAGGGGGGGGGGGGCTACTCCCTATATCTATCGGACAGGGATCATCATCGTATCTTCTAGGGTGTAAATTTGGAGCCTTGGGTATCTTTTAGGGGTGAAAATAAGAATGGCCAGATTTTTTTTTTTACCTCGGTATCTTTTAGGGTGCTATTAAAGCCATCGCTCATCTAGCTTGAAGATCATAAAAGAGCGTTTAAACGTGTCAATCTTCCATTAGAGTCAGTTTTAAACGAACGTTTTTATAACAAGTTATTTACGTTTGTTTGAGGTATCTTACCTTTGTGTCAGTTAATGATTTTCACTAAAGGGGTGGCCGTTTTGAAATTTTGTGTCTTCCACCCGAATATTTTCACGATTGATGACCTCATGTAAATTGTCTTGTGATTGGCTTATATCCTAGAAAAAAGGTCACAATAAACTCTCATTGCTATGTGATGTGTATTTATTTAGAATAAGCGGTATTTCTAACGTTCAAGGAGTTGAGGGATTCCGCGTTACTTGATGCCTCCAAAAATACGCATTATTCTTTGATATAAGACAATCGCAGGACAACTACAGGTGGATGAACCGTGAAAATATTCGAGATAGTTATTGAAACAGACTGGAGACTGACTGAGAGGCTGGTAAGTCTGTGGTAAGTTAGGTGAAAAACTCGTGCGGACCATTCTGCTTGTCTGACCCATGCTTCGCGAGGCCTTATGGGCCACAGGCTCCCCGCTAAAATCAAATGCAGGTAACATTTACAAGACCCGTATATTTTTTCTTATGAACCCAGAACAATGCTTTTCCCGCATCTCGCAGCTGAGATTTACTCTTATGAACCGAGACCAATGCTTCTCTTGTATCTCGCACCTTTACTGAGTTTCATCAGAATAGCACGGGAAAGGCCACAAACACAGGGTTGGGTAGCTAGGGTTTAGAGGTTTTCATATAAATGGGTTTTTACACAGGAGCTTTTTGAAAGGAGGAAACCACGATTTCAGTAAATGTGCATACTTAGGAATACAATTTGAGCTCAAATCGTTGTCGCCGCGAAGCTCGGAGCCTCTGGTACCCAGGGTACCTTAGGAAACAGATTTTATTCAATTCAATTGGGCCCATACACTCTACAAGTAATAGAAAAAGTGTTCATATCCATGGATGCATATGGCAAGATTTTCTGGCATGTATTCAAAATGCACTGCAAAAAAATAATCATTATTTGAAAGAAAATTAAGTTCTTTTTCTCTGACCAATTCAAATCATCAGACACATCGTTTTTTTTTAAATAATATAGCATTCTCGGAAAAAGTGACCAAAACAATTGAGTAACAAAGCAACATCTATGGAGCTCCGCGCCGCGCTGGCTCCGCTACGAAGCTACTATTCAAGGCCTGACAAATTTGATAAGCGTCCTGGAAAAACGTCGTGCCCCATCGAAATTCCCTAAAAATAAAATCGCTTTGAAGCACAGGCAAGAATTATTTTAGGATTTATTTCACCCTGAAATTCGACCATGAAAATCGTAACATACATATACTATACTTTGACAAATACAAAGCTTGTTGTTAACTGTAGCGGAACTGATAAACACCCGTTTAACATACATAATTAACATCAGATATCTGTCTGAAACGGTAACTTATTAGCCCCCCCTCCCCCCCCCCCCCAAAAAAAAAGTTAACAGCTAACTTTGTACAAAGTAAGGGCTTAATTCAGTACTTCCTTACTTATCGAGATTACTTTATGCGGGTAGCACTAAATAGTATCTTAAAAGATACTAGCTTTGAAAGGGCTACCACTGGTGCACAATGGTAAGTACTAGTGAAAATTCACAGAACATTTAAAACTGCAGTAAAAAGTAACCTAAAATCTCATTGGTTTGAATTCAATGAATTGATTTTCTCGATGTACTGATACCGCATCGAATGAAGCAGTGAATAAAAAAAGGTGGGTAGTGCCTTACATTCTAAGTTTCGAATAAATATACAAGTGAATATCTGTTCTAACCATTTCCGCGAAGAATCCGGTGTAAAATTTTCGTCATAAAAGATGGGTGATATGCTCCTTAAGTCTGTGGAATTCCTGCTCTTCCAGGGTGACACTCTTTAGTTGATCTATGAAGTCTTGTTCCGTGATGCTTTCGAAGAATGTACGAGCTTTTGAAGAAGAAAAAAAAAATCATCTGTACAATGAAACGATCAATAGAAATGGATCAACATATGCTTCTTATAATGCTAAGTTAAAGTTATTAGCAGTATGGATGCCAAAACAGGCCTCAAACAAATTTTTGGGACACAGCCTCGCCCATCTTGATCATTTCCCTTTTTTTTCTTGTGACAGTGCCCCACCCCCTGCTACAGTCTGAGTACAGTGCAGTTGTGTAGATGTCATATAAAGGGTATTGATAAAATTCTTTCTAGCAGATTTAAAACTGACAAATATTTCAGATAGGGAAGATATGTTCTTACTTCTAATAGGTAGATGTCCCCCCATCTCACATACAGCAATATTGAACCCTGTCTCATCTTTAGCACCTTAAACAGACATCAACAATAGACAGTTAGTTACTATCTTATCAACTGTTTCATTAATCATCCCAGAGGAGGGAGGACTCCCATAAAAACAAATGAGAGTTATGAGTGGGCAAAATCAATTTTAACTTAGGCTTTGGTCAACCACATGGAGTATGGTTGATTTTTAACCCTAAGAGATAGCATTGCTGTAAATTACAAGCAAAAACTCGGTTTAATTGACTTGTGCTAAAGTAAGTTTTAGGCAGTTTAAGACACCATTTGCATATGAACCCCTAAGGGATAGCAGAATTGTAAGAATCTTTGGACACCCCTTAAGGGACAGCAGTCAATCACCCCTTTTTACTTTTATGGAGAGTCCCCCTGGACAATTCACCAATGTCAGTCACCTGTACAAAAGTCTGTCAATCATGTCATGTGTCTGTCAATTTATTTTGTAAATCAATACGGTGTCTAGTACCTATAACAGGCTTCCTAGGCCATAAATAAACCCTAACTGCGGACGAGTCAGCATCAGACCCTTGTCCCAAGCCTCTACATATAGACAAGTTGTGCGCAATCTCATTGGACACAAAATATGAGGTAACGGCATGCACCTGCCTGTGGACAAAGAAGAAAAGAGTCTTCAGAATACAGGGAGGAGTGGTGAGTTGTGGGGAGTCTAGGTGGCGCGGTTGGAAGAGAATCGCCCTGTAGTGCCTGTGACCCTCACCACTTGGTTCCAGGTTCAATCTCCTGTTCCTACGTTAGTTCAGTTAGTTGGTCTCTCCTTTGCCCCAAGGGTTTTTATACACAAAACCAATAATTTCGACCTTAGGTGTGGTCTGTGGTCAGACATGAGTTGTATGGCAGATGCCTGAGAAGCATTTCTAAGCCTTCATGAGTAAATATATTCATTTATACAAGAAGTTTTTGTATCACTTACATCAACTAACTTTTAAATCAGCTTACTTATTTTCTTAAAATAATTGTGAGATCCAAAATATTTGTTGTAATAAACATTACAAAAATTAAGGGGGTGAAATAAAAAAAGCAGCATTTGATGGAATTTATCATTACTTCAATCATCAAAAAAATGTTGGAATGCCTGAACACAAGGCGTTACTGTATACTCATTTTTGTTTTGAGGCATGCTGAACTACATATTTGTTTATTTTTACTTCTGTTTACAGGCACAAGCATTCTGTACCGTGGGAACAAGCTTTCTGTTAGTGTTCAGGGAGCATTCTGTGATGTGGGCCGCGCTTTCCGTTTTTGACCCGCAAGCTTCAACATCTTTACTAATGTTTTGTGTGGTGAAGTCCCTCCATATCACAAATAAAAAATAATAATAAGCACCCCCATTTACAGCATAAAGCTTTTGGGTGAGACTATTTCCCTAGAAAAGTATTTTTTACCTACTTTTACATTATATGGGAACCAAAGATTGTAGGATTTTTTTTGTTTCTGAAAAAAAGAAACTGTATTGTATTTCCCCAGTTATCAAATTCCAAATATTTCATCATTCATACCTGGCAATCCTCTCTACATCCGCAGCAGAACTCAGGTAAAATACAAATATTTTAGTTGGGAAATTTGTGACCTCATACATATCTTTGTGGACATGCTTTGTAGGCTAGAAATAAACACAGAGTTTGGTATGAGTGGTGCTAAAGTGAAAACTTTGAAATTTGCTTGTTTAAACTGCAGGCAAATAACACATTTATTTAAAATAATGTGCAAAAATTAGATACATGAAAGATTTTTAGATTTTGCCCAGGTCAAGGCTGTGAAATTGTCCAGCCCCCTCTGCCCTCTATCTACATGAAATAGCCTCTCAATGGCTGGGATGATAAGATGATCTAGTAGATATAAAACAGTAGGGGGAGTGATGGGTACCTCGAAATTTCTCGCAAAAATTTTTGCAAAGTCTCAGAATCTCTGTGGTTTTTTTATGCAAGTCTCAAGTCTCCTTTTTAAAATTTTTTGGGTTTTTGGGGTGCTTTCTTTTTCACCACGGTCTTAGAGTCTCATTTTAAAAGTGATCTTGAAATCTTTGATTTTGCTCTTATTCTTAAACCATAACCTAATAAGATTGTACTGAAGATGCAGTGGTTCTGTTAAGTTTGCATCTGGTTTGCGCATGACCGGTACTAGCCTGATATGTAAGCCAATCAAACTCACAACAAAGAACAAAACATGACGTTTCGTTTGTATTGTGATTCTCTGGGGTGGCTGTGCCGATCTTTATTTCCAGAGAAACGATTCTCTAACAAGAACTTTTGGTATCAAGTCTTGTGCTGGCAGTTTTATTGAGAGACCTGGAAAGCTCAGGCTTGGGTTCCGCAATTTGACAAAAATCTCGGGCTCTGATTCTGAAAGTGGGTCTTGGCACCTGAAGTCTCGGATTTACCCATCGCTACCCCTAACAGTTGTTTAGGGCATCTTCTACTGTTACTTACTAGAGTTTCTAGAGGACTAGGGTAGTCCAAATACCAGACATGGAAATGCAGATGGTTGACTGACGCAAAGGCACAAAGACTGTTATATCCAATGTGAAAACCCCTTAAAAAAGGCAAAAAAAGGCATGGTGTTAGGCTAGCAACTCTTGGTGAGTTCAGCTGTCAGGCTACTATCTCAAAATGGTTCAGCTTTAACATCGCCACTCCAGTATTGGCATTATTCCTAAACTTGATATATTTGGCTTTTTTATGTCAGTAATACAGTAGTACATAACTAACCTGTGAGAGCTGAGAAATGCAATGTCAAAAGCTAGCTTGAGTGAATCAACTGTTAGAATCTAACACAAAGATTTAAAATTATGATTAGATTTCACAAGTATCAGGAAAACCCTTGACACTAGGAATTAATCTAGACACAAGTTCCATAATTGTTTGTGTTGATATAGTGCTTTTAGTGGGGATCCCACTATCCATAAATCCACTTTCAAAGAACTGTACGTTATTTTTCATACTAGACTCATAACAACTTGCTGCTCTCCTGAACAACCAACCCAGGGTTCAAAATAGTGGCTGGCTGCTGGTGATAGCCTGCTGTTTTCTGGTCTTTGCCGCCTCTTTTTTTCTGTATTTCCCTTCATAATTTGGGGATGCAGGCTTTTTTTGCCACCAAAATCCAGAAAGTCAGCAAAATCTAGCAGATTTAAAAAAGGTATTTTTAACCCTGCAACCAATGAATTAACATGACTGACAATTGGCAAAGATATGGAAACAACCAAGCAGAAAAGTGGGTAAACAACCAACAAGCAAACAAGCAGAAATATACAGCAGAGTAAACTGTGTATATTTACCTGTGGAGTTTGGTCAAACACACTTGGAACCAGCAAACAGTTTCCAAACTCTAGAGGACTGACATTTATTATCATATAATTTGGAGGACTGGAGTTTTGGTCACTTGGACAAACTTCAAACAAAATCTAAAAAAAAGAATAACATTTAAATAAACATTTTCTACATCATAACCCCCTGTGTATCTTTCTCAACTAACAGTAATTTACTGGAGAGTTGAATGTAGTTTAGTATGAATCTATCTTTTTAATCTTGAGTATATTAGATCCCAAGAAAGTAGCCTGCGTAGCTGGTGGTTATTTTGAGCTTCAGAGCATTTTTTTATCTGAGAGAATGCGAGCTCATTCGTAGTTTGTTTTGTTAAGCTTTTGAATGGCCTGGAATAACTACAAGAAAAATACCTCTTTATCCTGCACTTTGGTAAAGTTGAATTTACCCGGATCATATGGTTGTGACACACTGGTTATCTGCTGTGGTTTTCTTCTCTCCACAAACCGCTTTTCATTTAGCTGAGCCACAACACCAAATTTTCCAGGAACCAGCTTGGTCTCCATACTGTCCAGAGTATACTTAAAACACCCATCAGCCATGGCTTGTGTCCAGGATGTCCTTAGCAAATTGTCAAACTAGAAAATGAAGTCCACGTAAATGCCTGGGGTAGAGCCTCGCCATAAACATCGAAAGCAAGCCTCTGTATATTTCTTTTATTTATAAGGGGGGACATACAAGAAAAATTTTGAAAATGAGCAATTCGAGATAGAGAAAGGAGACACAATTTCCATCGGTACCTTTTATTCCGGACTGATTTTCCCTTTTCAAAATACACGTTAGACCAAAATGCACATAATTACATACAGATATTTTTCCTTGATCATCCTTGCGCTATGTGCTATGTGCACTTGAGCCCAGGAACCAAAAGCCCCAATTTCAATGACACTTTACAAAATGTTGCATCATTTAAAAAAGTCAAATTTAATATTTTGTTTGCTATTACTAAATAAGTGCTTTGATAAATTTCCACCTTATTAGATGTAAAATGGGCTTATTTGAAGCTTCATGTGATTTTTTCTGTCATGTCTTAAGGATGGCCTTAATATCCTTTTTTTCTTCTTATTTATTAAGAGGGCAGAGAAATGGAAAGGAACTATTATAAGCCCGGCCAACTATTACAGAGTTACGTGAGGGAAACCACGTGAGGAATGTTCGTTTACATATTTACCTAATACTGTATTTCAACCATCATGGTGATTTTCAGTCATAACAAGTGTAGAATTAAACATGTTTAGACATTAGGAGGATTTAAGTTTCCTTACTTTGCTCAACTTGAAGTTCTGAGGCTTAACTTTCCACGACTGGCAATCCATAACGAAGTCTTTTTTGTCGTAAGTGAACTTTGGAAAGTCGAAGCTTGAGGTACCATTCTAAAATATGCCATAAGTTGTATCAGTCATACTAGAAGTAAATAAACACTAAAAATTCTAGAAGGTCCGCGATTTAATATCTACTAAAACGTGACTAAATAATGTAAAAAAGAGATTTCACCGTTCTGTTCGTTCCGTCCGCCATCTTTAATTTTTTCTTTTCGATTGCATTATCGGAAAATTCCCAGGCTCCGCTCCACTTTATTCTACCTTATTACACTTTATTTTCGCGTCACTTTAATTTCGCGAATGTCTCTATTTTTAAAGTTTTTTCGCTTTATTTTATTATCCCAAAATCGCGAAAATAAAGTAATCTGGTTTTTACGAAAATAGGAAAATCGCGAAATTAAAGTGTCGCAAAATATCGCCATATCAAAATCGGGAAATTTTACCGTCGAGAAAATTAAGTGTAATAAGGAACTATGCCACTGTATGAACAATATAGATGCATAGCGCAGCCTTGGTAAGTTACATAGAGCTTATTAGAGCCTCAAAGGCGGGCACATTCGCGCGTGTGGTAACTATTGCTTGGTCCAGATTGTTCCAGTCTATTACAGTTCTGATTACGAAACTGGATTTATATACATTAGTACGACCAAACGGTTGAGAAATATGCCCTGAGTGCTTGTGTCTTGACTTTCGCGTGGGTGTAGTGAGGTGCCCAATCGGTAGTACGGCGAGGCCATGCCGGCTTTTGTTGAACAGCTTCAGTCTAGATTCAAATCTTCTAACTTCCAATTTAGTGTCGTCAACAGCGAGGAAACTGCACCTTCAGTATGGTTGGTATAGTCTGATAGGACGAACCTCGCTGCCCGCCTTTGGACTTCCTCGATCTCTTCTGTCAGGTTAGCGGTGCATGGGTCCCATATCTCACGCCCATATTCAAGGAGTGGTCTTGTTCACCTAGGGTGTAGGGGCCTGGTATAGGGTGGGACAGAACAGAGCTCGTCGGAGGAGCGCAAATGTAACAAGTTTAGGTAGAAATGCGTGCTTCATTCTTTATTCTCCTTTACAAAAATAAAGATTACGCAAAGTTTGTTGATAGTAGGTAGCAAGGGAACGAGAACAATATATTTTCCTGTCACAAAAAAGCGCCCGTGCCCTGAGGAAAATGCCCTTGCATCTGCAACGTGGTTGAAAGTGTCGTTACCTATAAAACTGAAGCCTAGATGCAAATAAAACTTCAATGCGCATTTAGGTCAGGACTTAAGATAAGAAAATATTAAGGTAGATGCACAAGGGTGCGCCGCGCATCCCCCCCCCCCCCTTGGCCGCCAAGTGCGTCTTTTCTTATTGTGGGATCGTCGGTCGAATACTACCCAAATGATTTTAGTTATATAAGCACACTCGTTATTCATTAGGTACTGTAGCTATGTCAACCGCTACCATAGCAACATTCGAAATTAATTATCTTACAATTTGATAGGCCGGACATTATATACACAATATGTATGGTAATTATCAAAACAGTTGAATTGATTTTTTTAAAATATGTATTTTAAGAGTTCTGCATTTACCGAGTCGCACCTGAGTACGTACAGAGATAAAATCATGAGTTGAAAATGAAAAAAAAAAAAAAAATTACACAGGTTTTTATCCAAACGCACCACCGTAGAGTTCCATTGTTGCTTTTTTGTTTTCTTATAAAGCTTGAAAAAAAAAACTTTTAATGATAAGGTTTTACTCGAAAACATTTCCCACCAGGATAACAAGGAACTGAAGGAAATTCCGCGACAGATCGCACTTTTCTTTTAAAAAATGCATTCCTGTTTATGGCAATTTTATTAAAAAAAATATTTTTTTATTGCAAAAGCATGTTGAATTTTCTAAGGGCAAAGTAATAATAAGGGGGATTCTACGGCTAAATACCTCGATTAACTCCTTATCCTTATCCATGATCTCGTTGCGATTGACTGACAATGCGAGAAATTTTTGCGCCTGCGTTACGCTTTCGGGAAGAGTCGTGCACACTCTTAAGTAGCATGAGCTTACGAGACTGGAATTCATATATGAAAGAATTAAAATTTTTTATCATGAAAGCAACGATCAAAATTGCCCCACTATGGCATCGTACTGGCTAAATAAAAGCTATTTGCTATGTTTACTTTTACGAGTGACAGATTAAAAAAAAGCTGTTATTCTTTGACAAATGTAGTAATAATCATCTCTCTTTATAAAAATATTTGCCTTTTTCTTAATTGAAGTAATATTCTCGCAAAATATTATACAACAACCAAGAAAACAACCAAGAGGATCTTGTTTTGACAAAAACGTTTTTTGATCGGATAATACAGCCACCAAACCACAACCTGCCAAAAAAGAAAACTCGATTTCCATCTTCAGATGTTCATAGTAGTTTATGATAAAGCATAGTTTATCTCTGTAATGACCGTAATAATTCGAGTGAAGCGAACGATATCCCTTCGTAATACGATTTTATACCATATGGTTCAGCAATGGTTCGGGGCTATGAGCACTAAAAGTTGGTTTCGATGCATTAACCAATCAAAAGCGTTGTATGCCTTTCAGTTTCGCTGGTAAAACCGCTGGTCCGTATAAAGTCTCGCTTGGGTGACGTGGCTGGTACCATCGGCTGTGTTTTGTTCACATTAATCCACTGACAGAGCTGAACGGGTGAGTCACCATCATTAAATAACTTCATCGTATTACAATTGTAAACTCGTCACCGTAAACAAGAACTAGACTCGGTAAAAACAAACAAATGCAAGTGTCGGAGTGTAAAGAAAATTGATTTTGATAGAGAGAGTTAAAGGACGTCTTAAACTCCGTGTGGATTACTGAAGATCAACTGGGTATCGTTTTAATGGTGAAGTTACAGGGCATTGGTTATTCTTAAAGAAATTTCGTCATTAAGTAAAAAAGACAACATGGAAATCGACGACGAAAGTTTTGTTGTTGGAAAAACGGTGATTCTTGTTCTTATTTTACTTGTTAGCATCACTGGAAATTTCCTTGTCTGCTATTGCGGTGTTCACTCACAAAGAATGTCCGCCATGAACCATATTATCGTCAATTTAGCGGTCAGTGAGATTGTCATTGCTGTCGTCGCCATTCCCATTAAAATCGAGCGTGGACTTGACGGGGACCTGGTTTCTGGGAGTCCATTTTGCAAGCTTTTCGAGTACGTTCAGTCCGTAGCCTTGGGTGCGGCTGTGATGTCGTTACTAATGTTAAGCGTGGACCGATACTGTTCGGTATTTCATCCTCTATCAAAGATCACCCGACGACAAGCTAAGCACATGATTGTCTTTTCATGGTGTTACCCGCTGCTTTTTTCAAGTCCCGTTCTTTACTATGTCCTCGGCGCCACTCATCAACCTGCAGCGCTTTTACTACAATGCGAACAAGACTTCAATCAAGACTTTACCCAGCTTGATAAAATGTACTCTTTAATTCAATTATGGTTGAATACTATACTCCCTGTACTGGCTGTCACAATAGCCTACGTTATCATCACGTCGCGATTGCTTCGTACTGGAAAGCCACATCCGGTTAGAGTGGCGAAGGTCGGAGTTTCTCCCAAAAAAACACCAGGTTATCCAGGGCCAATACATCGTAGTTACACTACAGCAATGGACTCTAATATCGTACCCGTAGCTAAACGGCGAGCGGTAGTCATGAATCTCATTGTCATGTCAACATATCTTTTCTGCTGGACACCACTGGTGTCTCTTTATATCACGCGAACTTTTTACGACTTTCGATTCGACGTCACTTTACAGACATTGCACGATTTGTCGTCGTTTCTGGCATTGGCGAAACTTTGCATAAACCCAGCTATTTATAGTTTCTTTGACAGCGCAATCCGCGATCAACTTTGTCGATGTCGAAAGAGGAATGTCGAACAAGTAGCGCACGCCTCTGAGAGGTGCACTCGGGGGAAACTGAGCGAGTTGAACGTCAGCAAGATTGGACTTTATCAAATGTCGGTTGACTCATCTACGGAGATCAAAGAACCATTACTTTGCTCTGGAGGGCTAGATCAGCGTTTATACAAAACACCCAGCTTTAACACGGATAAACTTGTTGAGATGATCGCCAACACTCGTCGATATCGCAGCATGGGCATGTTTACGTCTAGAAGTTCGAATATTTGAACTTTAATTCCCAGTGTATCTAGACCCTAAAAAAAAATACATCTTATGCTAAAGTTAACAAATAGTATATTCAATAAACTGCTACATCTTTATAGAACAACAGCGCCATTAGCCCATTCCGAATTCTTCCATCACCTCATACTTTCAATAAAAAAAGGAGAAAGCTGTCGCCGTAAAGTTAAAAACTGGAATTATTGGAAGGTTATTTAATGGCGACATTAAAGCAAAACTAATGACAAAACAATAACTGCGAAAACACAGTGTATATAAAGAAGCCGAAGACTATGCAGTTACTCGTGACCTGTCTGAGTACCTAAAATAGAACCGACTGTTCAAATTTGATATCTTACGAGGAGTGACATATATTTTCCCTGCTGATATTGTTTTTTACGCGGCCAGTTGGCTTGCTTTTCGGTGCCCTTCATCCAAAGAATATTTTATTTTTTAGGCTGGCCTGCTTGGCTGGCTATTTTTTGTAGGGGGGGGGGGGGGGGGAGGGGAGGGATGGAGGGGATATCCGTTGTCAGATATCAAATGGTCGGTCCCCCATAAAGACTTACTCAGTATAGCTCACGCACCTTCAAGTTCCGCGACCTGCGGATAGCAGTCCCCCACCACGCCGTTGACATTTTCCAGCGCTTTCTTTCTTAGGGGACTCAGTGCGTGAACAGGGAGGCCGCGCAGGGTACACGCGCGGCCTCAAATACTATGCTTTTTCCTCAGCCAATCCTAAGCGGTCCTGGTGAGTCTTATTATGGGTAACATGGTATGGCTAGAAAGACGACAGACAAGCTTAGGAATAACTAGGTGGTCTGTGTAGGTGTGGTGGAAAATAAATCAATCCAAGGTCGAAATGCTTTACGCCTCTGTTAAAACAAAGAAATAAAGTGATTTTGGGTGTGTAGCCCTTCATCGTCCGGGCAAAGGAGAATGGGTACCCTGTGTAATGTTGAACAGGATCATGGGAATGCGGAAGACCGATCGCAATGACTTCTGGGTAATATTGGGGAGTAACAGAGCCACTTCCTCTGAAGCAAACTTCACAAATAAGTGATTCTTTTGCTTTCCAATCATGCCGGTAAGTATATTCCCCTTTTTAAGGCAAGGAATAACACCCAAATTAATCTATTAAATGTTTTAATGGCTTGTTTTGCGACTGAAGGCATACCATTCTTCACTTTCGGCCCCGCTGTCTGTGGGCAATATGGCGCTGTTACCTCTAAATTCGAGTTTCAAGGGACCAGCTCCTTCGGGAGGTGAGACATGTTAGAATTAATTTATCTGTATTATAGCCGTCATTTGAGCCTATAAGATATTTTCCCTTTTCTTTCCCTTTTCTTTTATGCTTGTGTGAATCTTTGCTGTTTTGTTATGTGTGTAGTAAAATCTCTATATAACACAAATGCACTAGCACAAATCCTGTCCCACTGATTGTTGATGGTCATTATTCGGTTGTAGATGGCAGTGCTGACATTGTGGATGAAACGCTATACTATTTTAAAGCGAATGTTTTCTTCAAAAGCTACGAAATAAAGGTACTATACGTGTTTACGGTGGACCCTCATCATTCATGTTGACAATCTTAATGATATCAAATAGTGTCAGATCTGAGATGTATAATACATAACCAGGGAGTAGTGAAAAAACTCCCTGACATAACTGAGGTTGAGTGTGTAGATAAAGAAACATTGACATTATGTTCCCCTATGAATCGATTTTCTTTTCTTTATCCTATGTACCTCTTTTACCAGACACATTCATTTATTCAACTTTGTTTTTAGAAAGTGAATCTCTCAGGAGGCTGCTGTTTTTTCCCACCTTTTTAAACATTCAATATGACTGTAGTTCAATCATATTTGGTATAATTGATCAAGGAGAATAGATCATCAGAATCAATCAATCAATATTCAAAATGCATGATTATTATTGGACAATCAATGAAAGCTGAAGTCACCTGAGGATTTTCAGCTAAGAACATTGATTGGTAAAATATATGGCCAGGGACTCAAGTATAATACTAATTTTGAGAGAGCTTGCATCTCTGTAATGTAGTTTGTATTTCTGGTACTACTGTATATCATTCCTTGGGAGTAACTTCAGAATACCCATCCATAAAGAATTCCCAATTGGACATCACACCTTGATTTCTATAGAACGAGCCATTAGATACAAAGAAAATGCAATTTCTTTTTATTGCAGAGTGAAGCTGACAGAGTTCTGATCTATCTCACCCTTTATGTATCAGAGTGTTTAAAAAAGCTTCAGAGAGTAAGTTGTTGATGGCCATTAATTAAAAAAAAAATTCTGTTGTTATTATATGAGCCTCTACAGTATTTGATGAATTTTCCATAGAAGTCCTTGACATTTTCATTAGGCCATAACTTTAAAACTGTTTTTCAGAGTTTTTAAGGTTTATTGCACATAAAACTTACAGTGACTTCACTCAACATTAATTGTAATGTTTGTACAGTATTTTGTGTGAGGTACTATAAACATTGGGGCAGTTTTTTTATGTTAGACAAACCTCGAATTTGGGAGTTGTATTAATTCAGAGATTTTGCTATGTATATTCGCGGGCAAACCAGACGAAATGTTTTTGTATCGAATATTATCTTTAATTTGTTTACCGAATATATCTGTAATAAAGCCAATTTCTTGAAGTTGTTGTCATAAATTGATCTGGTTCCATTTTAGATAATATTTGATACATGACATTTCGTCTGGTTTGCCCTTGGTATATTAGTAACATCTAATTTAACTGAGACAAATTGTGTGTTATGTCATATTCATTATATCTTACCTATCCCTGAAATATGGTCCTAATGTTCAATATGCAATCTCAGATCCAGAGTAAAGAGCAAGCCAAGAAGGAGATGAAAACCCTTGCCATGGCAAACTTCCATTTGCCTGGTGATGCTGGCTTTCCTCTGAATGCCATGTACCAAAAACCAGCAAATAAACAAGAAGCAGGTACAGTGTGCAGCTAGACCAGGGTTTTATTCCATCACTTACCCCCTTATGTACCTGAGATACCATAATTTATCCGATAGTTTTGGTTCCAAGGGGGGGCTTATTCAGGGGAGGCACTTATTCGAGGGAGGTACTTACAGTATTCGAGTAAATATGGTAACCTCGGATACAGTTGAAAAGTCTGGCCATGGGGTTTCAAAATGTTAAAAAGATCTGTTACACTATCAATGCTTGGACTTATTGCAGTCACTGGCTGGCTGACAGCAACCTCATCAGAAGCATCTATTAGAATTCAGGCTATTTAACAGGCCATCTGCTCTAAATTATCAATCACATCCTCAAAGAAACTTCCAATAGACACACTGATTTTATAATTTTTTTAGATATATTTTTCAAAAATTGTTTTGTAATCGACTGGAAGTAAACTGGTGACAATGTGGCTTTTATAGAGCTTTTACAGTACTACAGTATGTACCTCTGTATCTAAAAGGGCATGTTATCACTGATCATTGCAGACAACATGAGAGCATATTTGACACAACTAAGACAAGAACTTGGCCAGCGACTGGTGGAGAAAGTGTTTGACCCTCAGACTGACAAACCAACTAAAGTAAGTCTTGCATGCTTTCCTCAGGTGTTCATATATACAATATGGGGCTCTATTACTTCCTGTTTCAACACAAGATAGAACTTAAAAATTAAAATACATTTCAACCTCACATTTTTTGATGGTTGAAATATCAATAAATATGTGACTTATATAAATGTATATAAATATGTGTACAATGTAATGAACCCATTGTCCAAATGACATATACATATAACACAGTTTTTTTTAAAGTTGGATTTTTAACCCCAAAATGAAACAAATCAATTGCAAGGGAATTGAATTTGATTGAAATTTGAATTTTCTACAGTACTTTTCCTGGCCGCGCGAAAGGAGATTGAATCGAGTGAATAATTCCAAGTTTTGGCAAAATCTGAAACAACATATTTTCCTTAAATCTGTTAAAATTCAGAGATGGCAATACCACCAATTGTTTTCTATTGCAATGCTACCCACAATGAAGGGAAGAATAATTTAAAGTCAAGAATTGTATGTGAAAAAAGAAAATATCATTTTGTTGTAGGTTTCAAAAACAGTGCCCGCTCGTAGGAATGTTGCCATTCTTGATTGCGAATGCAACGCGCATGCACAATTCAAAGACTAAAAAATATCTGCTAAATTTTGCAGATTTGTTTCCTGAAGTTAAATAATCATTTGACTACCAGGTTGAGATATAAAGATGATGGTAAAAGTTGTAACCACACAACTTCTTCAGCAATAACTAAGAAGACATGAAAACGGGAACTGGTTAAGCTTGCACATGTTTTCTCATGTAATTTGGTTGACATCTCTATCTACATCACAAATGACTGGACCCAAGCCTTCCAGTTCACAGGCTTTTTTCCAAAGGTTGCCCAAAATACCCCAATATTACAAATTTGATTTATTCGTGCGAACGCATGTTTTATGGGGTCCATACGAACCACTTACCATTTGGAAGATAAAAATATAAAGAATTGACCAAATCTATCAACTCTGAAAAGTTACTTCTCAACACTGTTGACACCCCTGGAATGTGTTGCAATAGTTCTTGACAAAATTCTATTTTCATTCTAGTGGTGGATGTGCTTTGTTAAGAGAAAGTTTATGGACAAGAGTTTGTCAGCCCCTGGGCAGTAGAATGATCAGGTATGCCTGCATGACCGGCTGTCGTTTTTCCTTCACATAAACCCAAAGATGCATTTCAACATATAATAGACAGAGCAAATACTTAGTGCATTACAGTAGGTGGGAGTTGAAGGATACCCCCTTCCCTTACCCTTAGCCAAACATGCTTGTTGACACCTACATACATATACACAGGGCAGGTACTTAATGCATCAGGTGGGCATGACAGGTTGGCTTTTCTCTCCCATTTAGTCAAACATGCTTGTCGACACACCCATACAATAGACAGAGCAGATACTTAGAACTGCACATTAGATGGGTGTTGCAGGTTATCCTTTTTTCTTGCGCATGGCAAAACATGCTTGTTGACATATACAGATCAAAGATAGAGCTGGTTCCTACATTCTTGTCTAGCACATCTAGCTTTGGTGCATGTTCATATTAACATGTCAGGACCTACTTTTCTGGTATTACCCCTGCCTTGGCTCTCCCAATTGTTTTCCTGTACACTTAACCCTGCAAAAGATGCCCATCTTTTATCTTATTTCTATTAGCCCTGATGCAGTCCCCTAATGAGACCTGTGATAACTAGAAATAGAGCCGATCTCCTACTTAAGAAAAAAAGTAAATGTTATGTTTTTCTTTTTTTTTTTCAGGTGGAAGATCCTTTTATTTTCATAGCAATGCAATTCCAGGCACATGTTGCAAATCACACTTCATAGACATCAGATACCGTAGCTAAATACAAATCAAAATAATAACATGCTAGTAACAATAAGTGCCATTACAGTTTATGCTTTGGAAATGTATTGTATTATTGACTTTATACTTTGTAATAAAACATATTTCATAAAATAGCTGAACAGATTTTTGATTTACTATAAATATGAAGCATTTTAGAGAAAATTAATATCTTAGCAATTTTTTGAATAGATACAAAATGACCGGTTATGAAAAAAAAAATGCATAGGAGTTCATTATTTTCAGTACTGGACAGACTCTATGAGTAGCGCCTTAAACATTTCAAGATCAACCTCCTCAACGAGCCTCACATTGCAGTCCTTTTTGAGGACACCACGCCAATCCACTACCATCTGCCCTCTTGTCACCTTGCCTTCCAACTCAATAGTTGCATGCACCATCTTCGCCTTCTTAACGATGTTAGGACAGACTGCTACAGCCACTGCAAATGGGTCACACGTCAACCAGGGACCACCCTTCTCAAATTCTTTCACCTTTCCACTTATACTCTTGATAAATTGAGACTTCTTGGTTGGCAGATCAATGTAATGATTGAAAAATTCCCAACCGACTGGATTCTCCTGGCAAAACTCCCATGTGATTATTGTCATTGGACACTTGAATTCATTTAGGACAACAAAGGCTGCTTCAGGGTCAACACCAAAATTGAACTCGGCTGAAATGAAGTGGTTTCCGACGCCGTGATGGTTACCTCCCATCATGTATATTGCTTTAAGGTTCCTACTGAACTCTGGATCCATTCTACAAGCTAAGGCAAGGTTTGTCAGGGGGGCAAGAGCTATTATGGTGACTTCACCAGGGAGTTTTCTCACAATGTCAAGCATCGCAGACACAGCATGGCCCTTCTGAAGAAGTGTCAAGTCAGGTTCCTTGGCATCAGTAGCATCTCCTAGACCATCCACCCCATGGTAGCCAGGCAAATCAAATGTGTGGCCTAGGGAAAGGAGTGACAAATTATTATTTAATTAATTTATCAAATACAAAGTTATAGTGCACAAGGTCCAGCAGCATTTCCCAAGACAATTTTTTGATGGGTGATGAATGTGGCCACTAGGGCAAGCATGCCCCTGGCAGCCAGGGATGTTTGAGGGCTGCAATTCCCCTCCTCTCCCAACCCTGGCTACAAGAGGTGCCCCAGGGGGCCTGTACCCCCTTTCTGTTCCAATAAAGCTATTATCAGGTGTTTGTGTTATGTTTCAGTCAAAAACAAATGTTCTTGTGAGCCCTTCCCCCCCCCCGCCCCGGAAAAAAATCATTACAGTAATGCCTGGTTCTTTAGAAGTTAAAATGTGAAGTTCTTTTGTAGAACAATTGTTGATGTGTATTCTGAAGATGCTCCAAAAGGCATATAAAGCTAGGCATGGATCAAATTGTAAGAATCCATTGAAAATATAGAACAAACTTGACATGACACATATAAAGGGGAGAAGGTCTGGTTAAAATTGTGACTCCATTGTCAAGGGCTACGCACGGGGGGGGGGGGGGGGGGGGCTTTCGCCCCCTTACATGACAGACTTTTTCATACATTCTTTGTAGCGAAGCCCCCTTTATCATGATAAATTTTCACCTACATATGAGCTTCTTCAAAAATACGGTGCGTGATTGTTTCTAGCGTACTTCTTCCATTACCCCCCCCCCCCCTCCCCCCCCCCACACACACACACACACACACTTGAACCAGCAACTTGAAAAGGTCCTCGGGCATATCCGACACTTGCGTGCTCATCACTATACCGGGTCTTTCAAACAGTTGGTTATATGTCTACTTCACAGGCTAGTCCACAGACGCTTACCTAGCAGGCCTTTTGTAGCGCCCTTGTAGACAGGAATATCAGTTCGTCCACAAACGTCGAGAACTCGTAGACAGTTTCTGGACACCTTGCCTATTTCAACATTTCCCGCTACACACGTAATAGCTACGACGTCGACATTTTGTGACAGGGCAATAAAAATGGCTTGCGCGTCGTCTATACCAACATCACAGTCAATAATAACCTTTGGACGCTGAGAATCCGGCCTCGAGTCCGCCATCTTTCGAATAATGGTCCAAATACCCTTGAAAGCAGACTAACAGGGGGTGGGTGAACGCAAAACGGTCACATGCGTAATGAAAAGGGGGGTAGGGTGAGACTTTCCACCCTAGCATCCATGTATTCCTATGGCCAAAAAGAGGGGTAGGCCAACATTGGCTGGGAGAAGCAAATCTTGATTATTATTTTTTAACCAACGAAATAAAATATAATTGTGCAATTCTGAAAACTGTTGGGTTTGGGTTACCTGTTGAAGAGTAGAGACTGGGGTTATAGATACACGTGATTTTGTCAAAGATGGCGGACGAAAGACCAAGTCCGAAACACCTGAAGATTTGCAGAGTTTTTAACCTCTAGAGCTCTTATGTTTATTAACTACTCACTTTAAAGCTGTTTTGATGCCTCTAGCATTGGTTTTCCTTAAAATTTTGGTTGGAAAATGTATCGATACCTGCGGAGTTGTCGTTTTGCCTCCCGCGCCATCACCTCGAGATATCTACAAAACCGATCTGCAACCCAAGTATTAACACGCAAGAGGTTTTTGTCATCCAAACCCGAAGAGGACATTACAAATGGTTCTAGCCAAGGGAATTCTTTCAAATCTTGGAGAGAAAACCCTAATCTGAAATATTGGATTGTTGGAATTGCCACAATAACTGGTATCATTTACCGTTATGTTTACAAGGAACGGGAAAAATCGAGGATTGTAGTGCAGGGCTACCCTCCTTTACCTAACCATAAGGTACAGCTGCGCAAAGTTGAAATCGAGGAGCTAAAAGTCTTACACAAGGCCTTGCAAAGAAGTGGCACGGCAATAATTCATTTAGAGGGACCCTCTGGCTATGGGAAGCGCCAGCTTGCCAGATCTTTTGCAGAGGCACTGGCTCAAAAAGAGGGGGCCCATTACCATTTTTTGCCACATAACTTGTTCATAGGGACGATAAATAGTACTTCTGTGGAAACCATGCTTTTTGACATGAAAAAGTTTGCAATTGCTATAGGTTGTCAGGCGAAGGATTGGGTTGAAAAAGTAGACACAGGAAGACAGTTTGTGAGCCTTAGCAGTGATGAGCAGTTGACTTTGATTGTTGATGCAGTGAAGGAAAAACTTGTTGCAAACCCCAACTGGGTTCTGATTCTTGAGGACTTGAAAGAAAGAGATTTGTTTGAACATTTGTTTGGTAGTGAGATTATGGACTCTTGGGGAAAAGGGACCATTATTGTCACTCATCCAGGAACGTACAATAGTGCATCGTCAATGGTGGACAATGTATATAAACTTCACAAAGGGTGAGTAGTAGTGTATCATATAGATAGTGTTTCCATATGGTAATTATGAAGAGGCCTTTTGCCTCCCCAAGCTCTCCTTCTTGTCCAATCGCAGAGCAGAGGTCTGGGGAGGGCCCAGGAGTTCCAAAGGAGGGGGGGGGGGGGGGGGGACGAAGCAGGGGCTTCAAGAAAGGGGAGGCTGGATTCATTTTTCTCCCGTGGATTTACTTATATTTTTTGTCATTTTTAATCCAAATATCCAAAATTAGGGGGCCTGTTCGCCCCCTCCCCCTAGATTTACCCCTGGAGGTGTGCTGTTCTGATGTCCGCAGAGGTGATCTCCATCCTCTCTTCCCATCCCCTAAGCACCATGCTCATGACCTGCATCCTGGAGATTGGTCTACCTGCCCTGTTATCAGATGCATTGACTGGCTCAGTTCATTCTATACATACAAGTCCAACACTTCACACACAAAGACATTTGAATTTGTATCATACTGTATATCACCTTTGGGTGGGTGTTCTGTGATATTAGAGCATTAGTTTTTTGCATGTCTGAGTTTGTTTTACCTTTGAAATTTCTTTTCCTTTTTAACCAAAGTACAGTATTTTGAGCACTAGGTTAGTTACAGTATCTATGTAAACTTTATAGTAAAGTGACATAAACAGACTGACTGTATAATAAAAGTCAAGGAAATACAGACAAACAATGTTTATATCTCCACAGATTAAGCAAGCCTGATGCTCTTCAGCTGCTGCAAGATCTCAGTGGACTTCCCGAGGACAGAATGGGTGGAGCTGAGGAGCTAGTAGGGAAGCTGGACAACAGCCCTCTAGCAGTATCATGCGCAGGGAACCTTATCAACAGGAGGCTCAAGCAAAATCCTGAGTACTCTATAAAACTGCTCTCCAAGGAGCTTGAAAAGTCTGCCGAAAATGTCAAAGATCATAGTAGCAGGACAGATAACAAGGTCTTGACATATGCAGTGGCAGCCTTGTTGACTAAAGAGGTTCTTGCTATGTCCCCACATTTTCTTCATGCTTTTAACCTCATAGGAACATGTTCCCCTGACTGGCCTCTGCCAGCGACCCTGATAACACTACATCTAAGAGCCCCTGAGTTTATGCTTCCAAGTGTACCAAGGAGCGGACCAATTTTACCAGGGCCGGCCCCTGACAGCACTGAGAGTCACCCTGAGCCTGAGGAGAATGTCCAAGAGAGCTTTTTATCCATCAAACGCCTGGCTAAAAATTTGGAGTCTTTCACTACAGCAGTGAAGGAGAATTATAAGGCCATTATGGATATATTTTATCCACCACCTTTTGATATGGCTCCAATTGGGGATGGCATCCTAGATATGTTGAAGACATGTCCACTTATATCCATTGCAAGAATAGATCCAGGAGGTAAGTTAAATAGAGAGAGTGATGACACAAGGATTAGAAGCATGCGCAACATCTTTGGAATTCAATGTATTCTGTATAATAATCAGGCCATGGTATACAGTACATATTCCCATTCTAATAATTATATTTCTAATTGATCTGAGAAATTTCCTTGTCACAGGTTTAGCTCAAATAAATAATCTGAAGTATATATACAAAAACTGTAGTCTCCCGTATGGTTTGTTTAACTTCTAGGCATCCATACTGTGCGAGTTAATCCCATTATCCACTCAGTGATGTCCCAGTTGTACCTGTCAATCACTGCACCCCAGCTTGAGGAGCAGCACCTCAAACAGGCAGAGGAGAAGCACCAAAATAGCTCATTCTTTAGGAGACTTTGGAAGTTTGATCCACAGAGGACCCTACAAGAGTACAGGAATGGACTAGTTGAGCAGGGCAGCAGCACATTTGATCCCCAAACAGACCAACAAGAGCAGGTAAATGGGTGGAAACTAAGGGGTTGTTTGTGGAGGAATATTCCACCTTTTTTTAATACAATGTTTAACAAAGTATAACAGGTATGAGACGTTGCGTTTGAGATTTTCACAGTAGATTAGATGTATCTGGCTATGTGGGAACTTCTTATATTATATGCTATTTAAAGCTTCCTGAAGGGGACTTGTGCTAAGGGATCACATGACCTTTCTAGGTGGCAAATTCAAGCCAAAATAGTCACAGCAATGACTGCACCCATCACACCAGAGAACGAGAAAATTTTTTTAGATGAAACTTAACCCTTCTATGAACAAGAAAAAGTGCTGAATAAGGTGCTTCTTGTCGCTGAGCACGTGTAAGTTTGCCACCCAATCGGCCACATGACCTGTTAGCACAAGTCCCCCACTGACATTGAAATTTGAACGTTTAATTTTTCCCTCAGGTGTTCCCACATCCAGACGTCAGCGCTATATTCAGAGCCGACACTAGCACCAGCATGTTGCCAGAGTACAGAGCCATCAAGCAGCACGACGCCATCCACCACAACCAGCGTCATACCAGCAGAGTGCTAGCGACCATCAGTCGTACCTCATCCGTCTGCAGCCAAGACATCCAAACCCGCACACTCGCCAGGCTCCTTAGGCCGCACCTCGACCACATTCTGGCCGTGAGCACCCCCGAGAGCCTAGGGAACGCAAGTCGTGCGCATGCGCTGTCTGCCATCGCTTCGATCAACACCGCTGCAGGAAACCTTGAAGCTAGTCTTCCGTCCCTTGAGCGTGCGCTTCAAATAGAAACCCAACACTTCGGCGAATCAAGTCTGGAGGTCGCAGCGACTTTGACTCGCATGGCAGATGTCTACAGCTCCCTAGAGAATCCTGAAAAGGCGCGCGGGCTGCTCGAGCGAGCATACAATATCTACGACCTTCAGAGGAAGAAATCCGGCGAGTATAAGAAGCCGTTGGAATTTGCGCGCACGATGGAAGCGCTCGGTGCGGTGTATGGTAACCTTGGTTTCAAGCAGAGAAGCAGGGAGTACATCGAGCGTGCATTGTCATATATGCAGTCCGCGGCGCCGCCAACTCCGGACGAAATCGAGGGACGGCGGTTCGCGTGCGAGGTGGCCAGCGCCCTCGCTGACCTTGGTCATGCGTACTTATCTTGTGGGGATGCATTCCAGGTAATTCAATGTTTTGGTAAAAGGATGCATGCCAGGTAACGGTAGGTAAGTGACGGGCGGGGCAGGAGTGAGGGCGCGTTATTTATACCTTCCAGAGTTATTATTTTGCGCGTTTTAACTTTGGTATACTAGAACCATCAAAGCAAGAGGGGATACCCAACTTTTGTTCGATATGCTGAATCTTGTCTGCAAGTTGATGGTATATCAGATATATACATATAAAAGTCATCTTCTTTACTTCTGCCGCCTTGTGACGACGTATAAAATGGGGTATTGTTTTCAGTCAATTTTAAAACGTTTTTTCTCACAGGGTTTTCTACTAAATGCTTAAACAAAACAATCAAAAGTATCAACAATTTTTTTTCAAAAATATACAATCTTGTGTGTAAAGAGAGTTGGATTAATACCCGGAAATCGGTAGAAAATATGGATCTATATCTGCTTTCATGAGGATTATCAATCTATTTTTTTTTCTGATAAATCATATGCTCTTTAAGGTTTTGGTAAAGGTAAATTTGACACCACTGTTTGTTTTTGTAGTTTTTGAATTCCATAAATCGCATTCTAAGACGGCTAAAATGGGCCTTTGCTGTTTCCCGTGACCTGTTGACCGTGGATTCACGCCAAATCTTTTACTTTTCTAGCGTATTAGTTTGAGGCGAGAACTCGAGCTTGTCGGGCGTAACCTCGCGACGGGTTTTAAGATATCGCCTTCAAATTTTCGTGGTCTGATAGATAATTATGCCATTTCATAAAGTGTGTGAGGAATTTTCGATTTTCGACTGAAGATCGCTTTTATAGCACTTTTCGTGTCCAAAATTCGCCAGAAATGAGAGTTCCAGCTTTGATTCATCATATTTTGTTGACAGTGTCAAATAACAAAATGTCCTCACACACTTTGGTAGATCATCTATCTGTCATTGAGATGCAATTACGTGCAAGTGCATGCGCAATAACGCGAACAAGGTGCGTTACGCTCTAGAGTAAACTCCGTACTTTTGAGTTTGAGGCCTCAAAACTTAAACACGGAATTAGCTATTGCGAAAAAAAAAAACCTTGCAGGAGGTAATTCAATCTTTTATCTTTTATTTGAAATACAGTTTGTACATGTAGTGAAAATTGCGGCGCGACAATATTTTTTTTCCGCGGACACGTCGTTTACCTTTACCGAGACCTTGAGGCCGCATTGTCACCAGTTTACTTCCGGTCGATTACGTAATAATCTCCGATGATTTTTAATGGAGAACGCTAAAAATATATCAAAATATTTAAAGCAGTGTGTCTATTGGAAGTTTCTTTGAGGATGTGATCGATAATTTAGAGCGGATGACCTGTTAAATATCTCGGATTCTAATAGATTCTTTTGTCTTTTAACGGTTGAGGTTTCCGTCGGACCTCCGGAAGTAAACAGGTGACAATGTGGCTTTAAGTCTCTGTCGCCTGCAATTTTGTTATCTTAGAAAAATATAAAGTGAAGGAGAAAATCAATTTCCATTACCTTATTTGGAAATGCTTTTGCGTAATTTTCGATTGAAGTTTGTAAACGATGTATAAAACTTTGTTTTAGTTGATTATTTTGAGGTTGCATTACGTGATTGGTCTTCCAATGTTGAATTAAAACAAAACAAAGGTGCGGCTGACATGAGGTCAATTCTCCTCGGTAGGGTCGTAAGATGCTGGACCTAGCGGTGTCCGGACTGAAGAACATGTATGGCGAGGAGCACCCCGAGGTGGTGCGGGCGATGACCGTCCTTGGCATAGCGCACACGATGCAGGGCAACTGGCAAGAGGGAAAGAAGATCAGAAAGGAGGCGGGCAAGCTTCAGGCTAAGCTGGATGCGGCCGTCTCCCTCTGACATCTCTCACAGGCTCTAACATCTCTCTGGACAGACCGTTTTCCTGATGATGGGAGTCCTGTGGCTGGGCCGAAAGTGAACATTCGGCTTGTCGGATTTGACTCAGCCTTTTACAAATTTAAGGCTCGTTCTACATAAAGCTTGAGGCTGTATATCATTGTAGAACATGGTATAAATCTCCTGACATTTCTCGCTCATGTCTTCTGATCTAATGCCGTGTTCACATTAGCAGAAAGACATTACTTCAACGCGTTCTCATTAACACCGAGACATGTCTGCAACCGCGTTTACATTACCACCGATACATGTTTACAGCGCGTTTACATTAACACCTATACATGTTTACAGCCTGCCTACATTAGCAACAAGACATGTTTATAGCCCGTTCACATTAGCACCGAGACATTTCTACAACGCGTTCACATTAACACCGACACATGTTTACAGCGCGTTTACATTAACACCGATACATGTTTACAGCGCGTTTACATTAACACCGATACATGTTTACAGCGCGTTTACATTAACACCTATATATGTTTACAGCCTGCCTCATTACCACTGAGACATGTTTAGAGCCCGTTCACATTAGCACCGAGACATGTCTACAACGCGTTCCATTAACACAGATACATGTTTAGCGCGTTTACATTAGCGCCGAGACATGTTTACAGCGCGTTTACATTAACACCGAAACATGTTTACAGCCTACCTAGATTACCACTGAGACATGTTTAGAGCCCGTTCACATTAGCACCGAGACATGTTTACAACGCGTTCACATTAACACAGATACATGTTTACAGCGCACCCACCAGCACCTTGACGTGTCAATTGCACGAGACCCAAAAGTAGTAACATTTTTTATGTGTTCTTTTTATTTCTTTACCAATCAGCGACGGCAGGTAACAATTGAATCAATTCGTGAATTTTGAGATGTACCGTGAGCTCATGGCGAAGGTATCACGTTTTGTCGGATGCGCTTCCAAATCGATACTCGTAGATAATTCAGGCATTGGTAGTATGCAAATACAGCACATTAATCAGTGTACACTCTTTTGGTTCTACTTCTGTAATATTTAGCGTGCTGTGGTGCTTTCTGTAAACGCTGTATCAAGGGCTGAAATTTGATGGGACATCGTCATCATGTGGCACAGTTATCTATAGTTTTTTTTCTATGTTGGGACGGAGGCACTTGGGATATACAGTAAATAAAGCAATACTATTTTTACCAGAATCTGTGAAGTGCTGTGCTTGTTTTATGTCAGTACCGCATCCCATATTGTATAAGTTGGATATTTCCCAGGTAAAGTCGAATAAAGTTTCCATGTTCTTGGTTTGTTATCGTAGTTTCCTCTTATTATTCAAAGTGGCCCGCTTCAATTCAAAAGGACTAGTTTCACAAAAAGTCTTGCATTGTCAAAGCGCCCCCCATACAATCATTTCCTATTGATACAGTAATAAACCAGCTCAAATGTGCCACTCTAAGATTGATAATAATAAACTAAACTTGTTTTTGAAATAATCGTCTACATACACAAAAAATTATTTTATCTTTGAAACTACCCCCCTTCCCCCATCTTTATCTAATGGTCCGTCCTTTTCGAGATCTTATTCTGACCAACCCTCCCCCCCCCCTCATACAAGCTTAGCGACCACACATACGAACTGCGCGCCTGGGCGATTTCAGACAGTTACTAGAAGGAAATCCTAGAAATGAGATGCTAGCGAGATTTTGCGAGAAGCCATACTTACATCTCGTAAAAAAAACCGTCGAAATGTCCATTGTTACACTACAGCTAGGACAGTGTGGGAACCAAATTGGAAGGGAGCTATTCGATCTGATCGTTGAGGACGCCACAAAACTGAACTCTCGCTTCCTCTGCAAGGAACTAACCACCAGATCGTGTACTGAGTACGAAGAGGAATCGCTGGCGAGGTTTTTCACTCGTGAGAACGACGATATACTCAATGCACGTGCAGTATCTATTGACATGGAATCAAAAGTTATTTCGCAAACGTTATCTGAGGCGAGTAAATCAGGGACATGGCGCTATCCAAAGGGACAGCAGTTCAGTCAGAAGAGAGGCTCTGGTAATAACTGGGCCCATGGCTTCTCTGAGCACGGTCCCAAATCCATCGATAAAGTCTTAGATTTGGTTCAGAGAGAGGTAGAAAAATGTGATCGCCTGGATGGGTTTTTGACACTGCTTAGTCTTGCTGGAGGTACTGGTTCCGGGGTTGGTGCATTTGTGACAAACTCACTTCGTGATTTTTACCCCAATTCGTTTATTGTTAACAATGTAGTATGGCCTTACAGTATGGGGGAAGTTATAGTGCAAAATTACAATGCAACCTTGACATTAGCACAGCTGTACAAGTCCTCTGATGCTATAATCATAGTGGAGAATGATAAGCTTCAGAAGATTTGCTCCAAACTTTTGAACCTTAAGCATATTTCCTTCAGGGACATCAATAAAGTTGTATCACACAAGCTTGGGAGTATGCTACAACCTATGAAGCTCTTTAGAGCTGGACAAAGTGAAACAGAACTAGGGAAAACTCTGTCTGTCTCCAGCTTACTTGCAGATATTGTGGAACAGCTATGTCCACATCCAGACTACAAACTACTCAGTCTTCGCAGTATACCACAGATGGCAGAAAAGTCAATGGCATATAGCACATATAACTGGTCTGGACTATTAAAGCACTTGCGGCAGATGTTAATAGCCGATGCTAGTATGGAGGAAGGTAAGGATTAGGGTAGTCCTACCATCACAAGCATATTAAAGTATACATGGCCCACAGCAGTAGTGAACAGGATAGGGAAGGGGTGAGTAGGCAATTAGGGTAAGGTTAGCCTTGCCGTCATTACATGGCACAGGGCTGTGTAGCTAACAGGATAGGGAAGGGGTGAGTAGGTGATTAGGGTAAGGTTAGCCTTGCCATCATTACATGGCACAGGGCTATGTAGCTAACAGGATAGGGAAGGGGTGAGTAGGTGATTAGGGTAAGGTTAGCCTTGCCGTCATTACATGGCACAGGGCTGTGTAGCTAACAGGATAGGGAAGGGGCGAGTAGGTGATTAGGATAAGGTTAGCCTTGCCATCATTACATGGCACAGGGCTGTGTAGCTAACAGGATAGGGAAGGGGTGAGTACATTTAATTTATATAGTAATTTCTTTATCTTTACAGGTATTGATTGGGAAGTAAGACTTCCTGCTGATGGGATTTCTGATCATCATAGCCAGGCTTCTTCCTCCGGCACTCAATCAAATCCTCCTCTCAGACAGAACTTTAACAAGTCTATTGCAAATAGAGTAGTCATGAGAGGAAAAGATGTGACTTATGCTGACCCTTCTGCATTTGCTGACCCAAGACTCTATGTAGATTGGATGCCATCATATGATTTAGGCTCCATCACATGTCACCTCAGACCATTTAATAATTATGAGAAGTCAGTGACTTTGCTAAGTAATAGCCAAACTCATGTGGGTCCCTTGAGCAAAGTCGTTGGCAAAGCCTGGACAATGTTTGCCTCAAGGGCATATGTGCATCAGTATCTAAGATTTGGGATTAGTGAGGATGCATTTGTGGACAGTTTTGCTTGCTTGGAACAAGTTGTCAAGAATTATTACTCTCTTTAATAGATATATAGTACTGTAAGTACTCCGTACTCCAACAGAACAAAGAGGAGTAACCTCTGAATAGTGGAGAAGTATACCATAATTTGTAAATCTAACCTGGGGTCTTAAAACAAACACAATGAGCTCGTAGCGCATGCTAGCACACAACCAAATTTTTAATTGGAAATTCACAAATTTACCCCGTATATAACGCTAAGCATGTGGAAATAAAGTCCCACCCGAAGAAAGGGAGCCGAAGTCCTGGCTCTTTTGAAACTGTAGTTTTACATTCAAATGTAGCTCTTGTTCTTCCTCCATCTCCTCCTTGTAGTACTGTAAGTTAAATTCTTAATTGGAAATTCACAATTTTACCCTGTATATAAGGCTAAGCATGTGGAAATAAAGTCCCACCCGAAGAAAGGGAGCCGAAGTCCTGGCTCTTTTGAAACTGTAGTTTTACATTCAAATGTAGCTCTTGTTCTTCCTCCATCTCCTCCTTGTAGTACTGTAAGTTAAATTCTTAATTGGAAATTCACAATTTTACCCTGTATATAAGGCTAAGCATGTGAAAATAAAGTCACACCTGAAGAGAGGGAGCCGAAGTCCTGGCTCTTTTGAAACTGTAGTTTTACATTCAAATGTAGCTCTTCTTCTTCCTCCATCTCCCCCTTGTAGTACTGTAAGTTATGTAGATGTTGAGTACCGTAAACATCATTATTCTGTTTATTTATCATTTTTAAACTGTTAAAGTCATTCTTCAATTCTCTAAAAAAAATACCAAACTCAACCTCCCTGCACCTAGGCTATATTTAGCCTTGCCAATGCTCTATTTGGTAATAATTTAAACTTAATGTACTGGTGGATACAGTCTCTAAAAGGGTGGACAAAAAAGAAGATTATGAGAAGAAATGGATGATACATAAAATTCATAAAAAAATGGGTTGAAAAACCCAATCCCCATCCCCCCTTCCCATGGATTCCCCCTTTCTAAAGGCAATCATACAGACCCCATTCCTCACTAAAGGCCTGTAAACAGGGTTTTAAGCCAGTAGATTGAATTGGAATTAACCTAAGTTACCAGGGCTCCAAGCATCACAGCAACAATGATTGAAGCTTCACTTTGATCATATTGTTGCTGTTCTGCAAAGCTATGGCCTCTGGTACCCAGAGTAAATTGGAAGGGACCCCTCGGGCTGTACTAGTGTTAGACTGTGCTGTGTTGTGTTGGACTGTGCTGTGTTGTGTTGGACTGCTCTCTTTGTTTGTTTCACACAGGCATAAACCTTCTGTTCATTTATTTACCTGATTCCCCCCACACTTAAATGCAGACCACCTAGTAATTCTGCAGCTTGTGTGTATGTTTTTCTAGTCATTTCAAGTGAAATGTCTTTTTTGTAATACCTCCCCCCCCCCCCCCCAACCTCCCCAGCCATCACAAATAAAAAGCTCCAGGGAGGGAGGGGGTGTGACCGACCCGCCTCCATATATGGTGAGCTCTTCTAATTATTATTCAATTCCTAACTTCTTCCACTTCCGATTTTGAGTTCTAACACGATTAACCGGGTGAGTATGGAAAGAGCTACATTTATTTCGGCCAAAACACTACGATGAAGGGGCCTGGATGAACCATATAACGTAATATAGATCCTACGCGCTTTTGTCAGTGATGCACGGTGCAAGATGCCGAAAGAAAGGAAGCCAGACGAATGGGTAGTGCTTATTTTACGCCGATTTCAGCAACAGGTAAGGTCGCCTTCCTGCTTTGCTGTTCGCCTCGATCTCCTACAATTGTTCTCAAATTCCAATGAATATCTACCTCACGGCAAAAGCATATACTTAAGGACGTTGCTTAAACATTTCTACCTGTTCCTATTATAAGACGTTGCGCAGTTGTCGTAAAAATGAGTAGGAAAATAGTGAAGAACGAATAAATGACTCATGACCAGACGAAGTTGTCTAACAGGAGAACGAGATGTCATCGAGCGATTGCTCTTTTTGCTTCCACGTTCTGTAGATATTTATACTACTGCGGCTTAGACATTCGCTTCTTATTTCATTAGTAGATTGCTTTGCCTCTCTTGATGGTGTTTCTATCAGGCTTGTTGTATTTTTTGTGTATTCGATTAAGAACTAATGTTTATATATTTTGTTTATGGCTCGAGAATTGTTTTCACAGTGATAGAAGTCCAAAATTTGACTGAAATCGTATGTTTGGCACGATTTCGAATTAGACATTCATTTTATAAGTGTCTGTTTAAGCAATCATTTCGATATATAGAACATTTTAGACATGATCAATTCAAATAATTTCGAATATATTTTTACAAGCAAACTGAAAATGGGTCTAATGTATGAAATACCATAATCGAAAATGTCACGGAATTGCATTGTTTTTATAATAATGCTTTTGTAGATAATAAAAATATTAATAGCCATATCATAGGCTTTTCATTGAGGGATCAGTTTTTTACTACAGCCTACACAACACTTTGATCTTTTGGCATTTAGTAATTTATTAGTGACACCATTTATGACGGTGTCTGATAATAATGTAGAATTTATAGTTACTTATTATAACCTCTGTTATAATCCCAAACAATGTAAGAAATAAGTACTCATACTGTTTTGTTACTCATAAACTCAACTAATTGAGACAGCCTTTAACTGGCATACATTCTCAATTGATCAAAATACAGTAGGAAGCAGATAATTAAATTATTAAATTCTGTTTGTCAAGTAGATTTTCTTTTGACAAGACAACTGTTAGTCTACTACACCAACCGTTTCTTCCACATTACTCCCCAAAAGGCTGCTCAAATTGGGCCTTAATGCTATTGCTGTTGGTTTCCATGTCCTGAAATCTTTCATGACATATTTTGTGAACAAATCAAAAATATATTTAAATTATCGATCTATCCACCCCTTTAGAATTTGAGTGGCTACAAGAAGCATTTATGCTTCTTGAAAAAAATCAATATTTCAGCTGCAAGGGGATTATATGCGAAAGGGCCTTCTCCATAGTTTGGATAACTCCCTTCGAGATACTCATAGCCGTCAACCCAACTTGGACAAAAATCTTGTGGAATCTGGTGAAATACAGTAAATATGTAAAAAAACCCAAGAGAGCCAATGCGGGTGAATACAGAGAATGTATGAACATACTAGAAAAAATAAGCTTCTGACGATGTCCAAAATCTTGTGGCACCCACTTAATGCGGGTGAATACAGAGAATGTATGAACATTCTAAAAAAAAGCTTCTGACAAGGTCCAAAATCTTGTAACACCCGCCTAATGTGGGTGAGTTGACAGCTATGGATACTTGTTGAAAGAGTTACAGTAAGGGCAGCTATGTAGGAAACTAGCCAACTGCATGACTTATAAGTTGATATAATAAATAATATATAATAAAGAATTGAAGCTGCAATTGTCTTGGGTTTTCCTATGGGTCAACCCCTGTGAAGCCAATGATAGTGACAATGCAATGCAACATACAGTATCTGCCTGTTATGTCTGGTTAATCATTTATTGCTTTTGTTTCAATCAGCTTCCACTAGAGGGTGGGTCAAACCATGAGTCAAGAGAGCAGATTAGTGAAGCATTGGTGCAAGTCAGCGACCACAGGTTTATTATGGTTGTCACTGGTCTCACTCGTATGGTCAAAGAACCAACGTTCTTGGTATGTGCAAGGGTAGTATTAAAGCAGCATGTGCTGTACTCTTTCTATTATGGAAGCATGTTGAACACTTGCCTATAGATTGCCTTGCATAAAAGAAAGTCTTGCTTGTACACTGCCTATGTTGCATAGAAACACCCCCCTAGCTCTTCACATAACACAAAGAATTGTAGGTACATCAGGGAGTATTACAGTACATATAAATAGTTTCACTATCTTTTTGACAATAACACTAAAAATTGAGAGATGAGCTTTAAAAAATGTAACTAGATCCTTTTTGTTTTGTTCTGAATCATCACAAGGCTTGCCTCACCTGCTCTAGACCCACATCTCCTTGCTGTGGCTTTCTTTGTGTTTCTAAGGCTCATTTACCTAAATACAGATTTCTAGGCCTATCTATAATATGTAACCTCCCTACCTCTATAGAATAAAAATATTGCTGCTATTGTTTATGTCGGTGGCAAAATAGGCAGGGCAGACATTTTTGAGAATTTTCTTGGGACCTCCCCCAGTTCCATTTTAGTCAACCCCCCCCCCCCCCCCACCATATACATGAAAAATGTGCTTCTGCCGCCTTTCGTATATGATTATTCAAAATAATCTTGTTATTAATGATTAACAATATTATATATTGTCTCAATTTTCAGTGTGCAATGTTACCAGAGCGAGTACAGCTAGGAGCTGAGTCTAACCTCATTATTCTTAAAACACTGTCAAAGTGCTTTGAAAAGGTAATCCAAGCTCTTGCAGGTTTATCCAGAACTTCAGCAGTAGGCTAAATTACTATGAATTAACAGTTATATTGTGTTTTATCTGTTGCCACACAGTTTACATGAATAAGAAAAGTGATACTATGTAATGCTGCTTTGGTAATACAGTTAAGTGCAGACACTAAAGATGCTGTCAAAGCACCAGAAGTGCAGTAGCCAACAGTTGCATACTGCAACTTTGAGATATATGTAAAATTCCTATCCAATAAAGTGTGATTAATACATAAAAAAAAGAAACCCTGTGGCAAAAGTATGACACTGTAGTCATCTGTAATACATTTCCCAAAACAATAGCATATAGTAAAATTTTAATATTAAAGCCACATTGTCACCAGTTTACTTCCAGTCGATTACGTAAAAATCTCCGATGAATTTTAACGCAAAATGCGAATAATATTTCAAAATATTGAAAGCAGTGTGTCTTTTGGAAGTTCTTTGAGGATGTGATTGATAATTTAGAGCGGGTGGCCTGTTAAATATCTCGGATTCTAATAGATTCTTTTGTCTTTTAACGGTTGAGGTTTCCGTCGGACCTCCTGAAGTGAACTGGTGACCATGCGGCTTTTAGCGTGGAACAAAACTGTCACTACTTTTAAACTTGAGGAGATTGGACTTGTTCTTTCAGAACCCAGAGCAGTGTGCAGCCCTAACTGATGATGCCCTTCTTAAGATAATTCTACCATCTCTTTGCCAGGTATTAACTAGAAAATTGTTATTAAGAGTTTGTTTATTATCCTGAGGGGGGGAGGGGGGGGGTTGTGCGGATACTGTGGGGGAACTTGAGAAATTTCCAAGGTCTAGTGGGGGGAAAGGGGGGTCGTTAATTTCTTTGGGTGTTGTCTTTCTGTTGTCTGATTTGACCAAGTGTCAAATCAGACTTCTTGATTCAACGAGTCTAGGTTTGGGGTCAGTTAGTTGGCATGGATAATCCAGGAGTCCAGGATACATATTAAGCCATGTTTTATCTAAGCAATGTAAACCTATATACACCTATATATATATTTTTCATGATTTCCACTATATGATATTAATTTTCAAGTGCTTATGTTCCATATTCAAGAGTATTTGGAATTTAGGTTGTTATGCAACCTTGGTTGCTACGCTAACACACGCTCTCGCAATTTAGGTGGGAAAAAATCGCTTCCAGTTTGAAAATGGTGGGCTTTCAAGGCGTGCACACATTTTTTACAAACGAACTGAAAATCCTTTGAAACAAAATTAAAGGAAAGGCAAATAAACATTTTTTTCTGCTGTGATGACGTCATCCGATGACATCACCTAATGATGTAGCCCGATGAGTCACTAGTCCACTTTACCAATTTCAGCAGTAAAACCCTTTTTTTTTACAAATCTACAGTAATTTAAAATTTCCCTAGCAACCTAACTTAACTTTCGAACACTCTAAAATTATTAACAAAAGGTTTTAATGCTATAAGTGCCAATTTTTTGTCATCAAAATCCTCGCTCAAATCTGATTTGCTCTCGTCCTCCCTCTCTTTTCTTTTTTAGAAAGCAGAAGAACGAAAAGCCTTTTTGCATCATATATTTAATCAACCTTTATCAGGTTGACAAACTGGATTTAGTTGCACCTTTGATAAATTGAATGCCTTAAATTTTTCTGATTAATGTATTCAACGAATTCTTTCCCCTTCACTTTCTGACCAGCCTGCAGCTAATTTCTTGCCCTTCCTTTGACATTGGTGTTTGCATTTCTTCCTTTGTTCCTTCTTTCCTCAGTTTTCTGGAGGGGCGGTGGGTGGGTGGGGGGGGGGAGGTGAAAATATGGGGGAAGCATAAAGGGGGGCATGGAAAATTTTTTTCCTCCTTGAGGGGGGGGGGGGCAACTAATTTATCCCTTACTGTTATCAAAATCCTCACCCCCTTTAAGGATATTAAATGAACTTCCCCTTATCGTATTCCATTGAAGGGTCCTCATTCACTGGAAATAAAAGGGCCAAAAGCAAGAATTCCAAAATGGTTATGTTTTTTGTCAAAATCTTTCAAAATATTAGAGTGGCCAGGTCTTGGAGTCAATTTGTGCCACACAGGACTCTCTCCAAACTGATGGGCTCATATAAAATGTTAGTTTGTTTCTGAAACGGGGTAAGATCATCAACACATTTTTAATTATTTTTTTTATGTTTATAAAAATTCCCAATACTCACTTTTCTCTTCCTCCTGGATAATGACAGAGTTTTTCTTTATTTTGTGTAACTTGTGTTTTTTAGTTTGTAAGCTACTCCTATGGTATCCCTCTTGAGGCTGAGCAAAAAACTGAATGCGCCAAGATCCTTTCTCATATCAGTGTTCACCATTTTTCTGCCTTGTTTAACCGCATTGCAATCAGGTATCTTCCAAGAAATGCTCCCCCCTTGATCTTCATTATTTTTATGTACTCTCAGCATATTTGATTTATATATCCTTGATACTTCATTCAGTATCCTGTTATTTTATGTACATAAAAAACAAGGGGGGAATACACACACCTATTTCCCACAAGGCGAATGGCAAATGGTAAATGACTTATGGGTACTAATTATTCGTAAAATTAAAGGTGTTAAATGAAGTCCAGCAATATCAGAGCCAAACATTGGTAACCTTTAATGGATGATTGTTTGGAATTACCCATATTCTTTGGGACGCATGGTTACTTTTGTTCGTAGGTCTGCCATTTGCCAATCGCCATTTGCTTTTTGCACTGACAACCTTTATTGAAATAGGTGTATGCATGAGTTCATGAGTTGGCTCACAGATCCTTTGATTTCAATATGAGCAGACTTCTGCTTCATGATTTAATTTTTTTTAAGTAGGGTGGTGAAATGTGGAAAAAAGAAAGCTCACAGGAGGGTTTCCTAGGCAAATCCTTGGCAAAGTTTTCAAGGACAAAAACTTTCATCCATACTATCCCCTCCTAATATCCCACTACCCCCCCTTATTGTCAGCCAAACTTCATTTATTTCATATTTATCACAGGCTCCATGTATTAGCCAGCTCAGAAGACAACTCGGATACTGGAGATTTGGAGCTCATTCAGCATTTAAATGTGAATGTGTCATCTTTGCAAATACTTCTCCGAGGTAACAGATCCTTTTAAAATAGAAATTACTATATATGTTATCTTTGTTTCGAGAAACGGTAGATATCCTTGTGCATGAGATCGGGAAAATGTACTCTGAATTATGTGAACAGAAGGAAATTGCTAATATATAAGGAGGAAATAACGATAACTATAGTATAGTTTTGTGTTGGTTTCTTCAAAACGACACGAGTAAGATGTGTCCTAATCTATTACATCCTTGAAAATAGATTATGAGTGTCATGTGTTATAGTTGGCGTAGATGTTTGTCTCTTTTATCAACAGAGGGTGTTCAAGTGTTCAAAACTCTTAAAAAGCCTGGTCAACTGGCATTTGTAGCAGGATTGGAAAAGGTAAAATAGCATTTTCATTTAAGCATGAAGTACAGAATAAAGGGAACACAAAAAGGGATCTGGAGGCTGTCCCAGTCTCAAGTTGAGAATACATTTATGCATACCACACACAACATTCATAGCCAACTATTTTAGGTAGGAGCACAATTGACCTACAGGAAGATATATTATACATACACCCTAAGATAGGAGCTGTTTTAGATAGGCTAAAAAGGGAATTCGGAATTTCATAGCTTCATCGTAATTAAAGTTCCTGATCTTTAAGCAGAGCATGCAAATTATGAAACCCATTAACAAAACCTATTCCTTAGATAAGCAATATAGAAAAAAAATTAGAATGCATTTGTGCATATTAAATGTTTTGAGCCTGTAACAATTACAGAAATCTACCTCAAATTTCTATAGCACAGTTGGACTGCTACTGTATACTGTTTTGTTTATCTGTATTGTAAAAATGTGTTTGTCTCTGTACTTCCAAGGCAATATGGAACTGGGTTGAGAATAGTCCGGAGGAATTTGCACAACTGCAAAGGTCACCGTCACAGGAGCTCTCCGGTCAGTGCTTGTGCTAGGATCGATTTGATTTCTTATCTCGGAGCACATGCCTATTCTTCTACTGAAAAGTAATGCTTGTTTCTAGATTATGCCATGAGGTTGTTCGATCATGTTAACCACTTCGCTGATTCTGCTAAGAGAAAGGGTTCAGTGTGGCCTTTACAGATAATGCTGCTCATTTTGTGCCCGGTAAGTAGAGAATGCCTTGACACGGTTGACCAGATGGGCATGCTGTACATCTTGGTTTTGGTAGGTAAAAACATGAATCAACACAGTTGGCAGGGAGTGTGTGCTGCTCATTTTTTTTTACCATTAAGTGGAAATATACGTTGTCACGGTCGAGGAGTGCTCTTTTTAGGTGCTAATCATTTTGTGCCCGGTACGTATAGACATGCGTCCACACGAGTGACAGCTACTGCATGCTGCTTATTTTGTGCCTCGCTCGCTCTCTATTCCTGTTGAAACTCCACAGAAACGCTTGCTACGCAGGCTAGAAGTTATTTTGACTTGTTGTTTTAGACTCTTCTGCAAGAAATAGCAACGAGAGAAGCAATCATCGACGTCACGAAAGTGAACAAGGTAAGATTTTTTAATACTAAAAATAAATTTTCATCGTCATTATCAAGACAGTCATTTGTAAAAAGGTAACAATACACGGACGCGTTCCCTAAAATGAAAAGCATCAAACTGTGTGTTTGGCAAATGCAGATGTTCAGATATATATTCTTGTTGCAACACTCTTAAGCTGGTGATATCATTGGACTTTTCTTTCGTCTGCAGAAAGAGTTTCTGGACGGAGTAAAGAAAGCCCTGACGGGTACCAAGAATTTGACTGAGAGTGCAGCCGTCGTATCAGTCAAACTGTGCAAAGCAGCAAACTACATGCGTCCCGAGGACAACTCTGTTCTTTGCTTTCTTGTGCTGAATATTCTCAACGAGCTTAAGGTACCGCTCACAAATATCGCTTCTCAGGCAAGAGAACCCGGGCTAAGGTTTAAAACCCTCTCTCTAAGATAGGTGTGACCCTCACCTTTTTCTGGTAAAAAGTACGTTAAGGCTTCTTGTTGAAGCATTGGTGATATGTTCGCCAAATATCAGATCGATTGCACGTTTTGAAGGGGCTCCTAAACGGGTTTCACTTTGAACACATTTTTAAAAACAATAACCCGCGAGAGGCCTTAAGTCTGATAAGGACGTTAAGTTCTGTATCTCACCACACCTCATTAACCTGTAACCATGGGCGTAAAAGGCGTTGTAGATTTGGATCTGTGTTATCATCTCCAGTGACAGTGCTTACACTGTGACTTATGATTGCAAACTGCGTGTTGAGAAAAAGGAAAACCATTAACATTTTTTTTACTCTTCCGTTTTTTTACATTTTACGAAACATCGACATCTGGCTCTCCAGTAGTGTTATTTCTTGTACTTATATCAAATATAGATATATGACCTAGGATGGAAAAATAGTTTTGACATTTCAATACTTCTATCTTTATATTTGTAGTATACTACACCTAAAAGCGTTACGTAGCTCCATTCGAATTTTCGTCTAAGTGTGACCCTTGTTTTGTCTGCTTATCCAGGCTTTACTGTTCAACGTAAACAAGCCATTCGCCCTTGCCTCTGGAAGCGTGGTCAGTCTGGAGGAGCTCATGCTTGACTGCTTTGTGTCGAGCTTCAGGATCAACTACCGTAACAGCCAACACTTTGACCCCTGCCTTTTGCCCTCTTCCCCCGTCATCTTCAACCTCGTGTGTGTCAAAGGCATCTACATGATAGTCACCGAGGTAGTGTGATGCGCATACACGACTATTTCAAATAAGGTTGCTCTGTGTGAGTCCCAACTCCTGTCATGGACAGCACATCACCATAAGATTATGGTCCCTGAAACCCTCGCAGCCTCACGCAGCCTTTGCTAGCTTAGCCTGCGCTTAAAAGCGACAATGTCACCAGTATACTATGATTACGTAACAATCTCCGATGATTTTAAACTGAAACGCGAATATTTCAAAATTTGTGAGAGCAGTGTGTTTATTGAAAGTTTCTTCGAGGATGTGACTGATAATTTAGAGTGGATGGCCTGTTTAATAGCACGGATTCTAAAAGATTCCTTTGACTCTTAACGGTTGAGGCTTTCGTCGACACTCCGTAAGCAAACTGGTGACGATGCCGCTCTAAGCGTTCCTTCATCTTCCTTGTTCTTCCTCGGTTTCTATTTCCGCTTATACCGCTTCTGCTTGGGTTCAGTCAGTCCTGTTTATCAAAGCGCTTCATGATGAAGACTAAGCCTACCGAAGCTTGCACCACGCTGGTCGTTTCATCGAGCCTTTATTCCAGTTTTCAGATCAGATTTAGCTATTTATCATCACGCAAACAGCTCGCCCAATAACCCGAATAAACACCGTAAACAAACAGAACAAATGGGGAGGATGCTTGTTTCTATTCGACTGTTTAGATGTATCTCGTGCGATTGGGATACAATACACCAAAAACTGGAATTCGACTCTGCCAAATTTTCGTCTTTAATAAGACTTCTTCAGGGCATGGCAGAATCGAATTCCAGTTTTTGGTGTATTGTATTCATTGTTCTGGGACGAGATCACAACAGTTTGGGCTTTTTGATTCTATTCGTGCGATTGGGCAATATAAATATACCAAACAAACTATCATGAGTTCAGACATAAGTTACCGGTTTTGCTGGTCCCATAGAAATAGAAGATAGGGACTGTCCTTGCGATGCTAGATTTTCAGCTAATGGATGATGTATCTTCCTATAGACTTCCCTGTCATGGTGTCCAAAATGCTAGATTTTCACCCAATGGATGATGTATCTTCCTATAGACTTCCCTGTCATGGTGGCCAAAATGCTAGATTTTCACCCAATGGCTGATGTATCTTTCTATAGACTCCCCTGTCATGGTGGCCAAAATGCTAGATTTTCACCCAATGGATGATGTATCTTGCTATAGACTCCCCTGTCATGGTGGCCAAAATGCTAGATTTTCACCCAATGGCTGATGTATCTTCCCATAGACTCCCCTGTCATAATAGCCAAAATGCTAGATTTTCACCTAATGGATGATGTATCTTTCTATAGACTCCCCTGTCATGGTGGCCAAAATGCTAGATTTTCACCCAATAGCTGATGTTTCTTCCTATAGACTTCCCTGTCATGGTCAGGGGCGTAAGCAGCCTATAGGCCTGCAGTTACTGGACTGCAATCGCGATCGGCGATCTTATTTGCATAACGAGGGGAAAAAATCAAATGCTTACTCATTCATTTTTATGTACGTAGTTTTATATATATGATGAGGATAAAAACTATAATTTTCTTAATCATGGTAGTCTACAGATTATTTTCAAACATATTGTTATGTCGTACAGTGCCACGCGACGACTGCAGTCCTATTTCAGATCGAGGATGACAGAGGATCGTCATCTAGGATTCTCAAAAGTCTGACGCATTGCCGCCAATTTCAAACCCAAAAGCGGGAGTTATGAGATCTTCACGGGATGCGAGATGAGGGGCCACTCCCTCATCCAGCTTCCGAATGCTTTGACTGCAACTTGTTAAAATCCTGCGTACGCCCCTGATGGTGGCCAAAATGCTTGATTTTCACCTAATGGATGGTGTATCTTTCTATAGACTCCCCTGTCATGGTGGCAAAAACGCTAGATTTTCATCTAATGGATGATGTATCTTCCTATAGACTCCCCTGTCATGGCGGCCAAAATGCTAGATTTTTACCTAATAGACGATGTATCTTTCTATAGACTCCCCTGTCATGGTGGCCAAAATGCTAGATTTTCACCTAATGGATGATGTATCTTCCTATAGACTCCCCTGTCATGGTGGCCAAAATTCTAGATTTTCACCCAATGGCTGATGTATCTTTCTATAGACTCCCCTGTCATGGTGGCCAAAATGCTAGATTTTCACCTAATGGATAATGTATCTTCCTATAGACTCCCCTATCATGGTGGCCAAAATGCTAGATTTTCACCTAATGGATGATGTATCTTTCTATAGACTCCCCTGTCATGGTGGCCAAAAGCCGATGTTTTACACCCCAAGGCTCAGCAGATTCGCTCGATCTTCCTGGTAAGACGCCAAGATCTACATATTTGTTTATAGATCTATTACTATTCATTTGTTTGTTCTCGTTTGTTTTCTAGCATGTGCTTCATCGCATACAGACCGCTGACCAGGAGGGACAGCAGTCACGACTAAGCCAGGTAGCCAACTGTAGGGGAATGATGGGGAGGGGGGTCTGGGGCTTGACTCGAGGCCATTGCGAGTAAGAACATTGGAACCCCTCATTAATACGGACACTGTTGTGGCCAACAAAAATGTTCTCAATGATTTAGATATTTGTAGGAAATGTTTGAGCTTTCTTTGATCTTTGACTTAACTGCTAAAAAAGAAGTTTCCTAACGGTTGCGGAAACCCCTTCCGCGAGTGTAAGAATTAGCGGAAGATAAGAGGAAGATAAGAGTGAAGAAAAGACCCTGTTTTTTTGTTCTCTTCCCTCTTTTCTCAATAGACAGATACACTTCTAATGTATTTTCTCCCAGATTTACAAAGTGAAGGAGATCCATCGAAAACACAAGGAAGAAGACGGTCAGACCACGCGTCGAGAGAAGGATCTTCTCATGTGGCTCGTCAAACTCTTCCATGCAGATCCTGTCTTCGCTTTCCATGTGGGTTAAATCGTATTATCGTGTAACAAAGCAAAGCACTATCTTCTGGTTCTTAACAATTGATAACAGCTTGGGCGTGGTTTGCGACCGGTTTAAGACCTAACGAGGCCTAGCCCAAAATGTTAATTTTGTCTGCTTTTTTTTCTTATCAGAACACTTTCAATATGCGTCATCTGTTTTATGCTCCCGAAAGAATGATTCGCGAGTTTGCTATTACATACAGCTCGTGTTATTTTTTATTTTTATCGCAATCAATGTGTTTCATTCAGAGACAGAAGTTTGACGATACATGAGTTTGATGTTACTTACAGATCTTGCAATAAAAGATTCACTAATATATGGGTCATGCTATTGAATGCTGTCCAATTGTTTCAGAGTCAAGATACTCATGGATGGGAAATCCAAAAGAGCGCTTCACAGATAATTATGGGGCTTGTACACCTAGTGCTTTCCAACTCGCTTTCATACGACATCAAAGCAGAGTCAGCCCAGGTGAAGACATCTATAGTTCTGTTAATTCAGGCACCCTCTAGAGGGCGTCGAAGTCAGCATAACTTATCCCGAGGCGGGATAACGAGGAGGCGGAAGGGGGGGGAAGGGAAGAAAAATGGGGAAGAAGACCTCATCTCGCTCCTTTCTCTTCTCGCTCCTTTCTCTCCTTTCTCCTTTCTCTTCTCTTTCATCGTCTAATTTGGTGAGGCTGTTGTGATAATTTCGACTGATGTTGTTAAATAAAGTAAATAGCTTTATTTTATATTAATAGAAAACAAGAATAATGTTTTGGTCGACTGCACCTCTTTAAACTATTAACCTCTCTCCCCAGGCACTAATGTGTTCATTCCAAGCGGACACCATCGAGATGTGGAACCCTGTTGCTCCCATAGCGACCTTTTGGGAGATCAGGTAATACACAGCGGCATAACCACCCAATCCAGTCCTTCGTAGAGCACACCAAAAGCAAGACAACAGCGCTGAAATACGTAACACTAGTTTCAGTACTATGGTTAATGTAACCATGTTTTAAAATGACGGTATTTTGGTCAAGCTTTTTTTTCGTATGAGCTTTATCAATGTCCAATATACAAAATAGATGCCTATGGGGTTATGCGTAAACGGGCACGAGGTCCATGCAGGACGCACTCCCAATTGAACAAATTGGAAATAAAATATGATGGCAATCAAACTAATTGTGGTACCCCGCACAGTCACACTTGATGCACCGAAAATTTATGTTGAATACGTTGACAAGTAATAACGCTTGATGGTGTTTCTTCAAAAAAACTTTAAATGTGACTAGGCAAAGAAGGTATTGAGCTGTGTTAGATTACACTAGAGACTCCATGGTTTTTACAATGCGATCGAAATAAGATCCTTGAAGCGTTGTTGTTCTGCAGAGTTAAAAGATAAAAGTAAGGACGGATTCAGATTGCGAGTACGATTATGATTTACAATTGACGAAATGCTCAGCATTCAGTTCGGTCATTTCGAACTACACTACTAGACTAGGTTTTAAATCTCTCAAACGTAAACCCAGGGCTGTAGATCGAGTTTAAGTATAACTAACTGATGACATATTTCTGATTCAGTTCCCACGTGTTGGTATCTGTGGCGGAAGTGCTCAACAACCATGGTAGCCACAGCACTCGCATGCTGAAATACCTCAAAGAGCTCATCATTTGCAAGAACGAGTTTCTCAGGCGGCATAGGGTATGTGCATGACATCCTTAGCCTTCCTCTCGTACTGCATTTCTGCAGTTTTGATCCATGTTTGAATGGCCCGCCCCTCCCTCCAAATAAGGGTTCCTGAGTGAATTTTACGTTCGGATGTTTCTATTGAATTTTCAATTTAATGTCTTTTATCTTTATCCTCGTCCTCTATTGGACTATTGCTTTCACTGTCACAGCAACATGGTTTTGTCTTTTTCACAGGAGCACGCATCTACCGGCAGCCACATCCCTATTTGCTCCTTGGCACAAACAAAACTAGAGGTAAAGGACTGTCAAACCTTGGAATTTAATGAACCTATCCATGTCATCTGCCCAATGCTATTCATCATCATACCACAGGCCGTCTTCCAGGCATACCTATGTAGGTCCAATGCTATTCCTCATTTTACCACAGGCCGTCTTATAGACATACCTAATAGGTCCAATGCCATTCCTTATTTTACCACAGGCCGTCTTCCAGGCATACCTATGTAGGTCCAATGCTATTTCTTATTTTACCACAGGCCGTCTTCCAGACATACCTATGTAGGTCCAATGCTATTCCTTATTTTACCACAGGCCGTCTTTCTGAACTACTTTATATGCATGTCCAATGCTATTCCTTGTGTTTCCACATGTCTTCTTTCTGACCTACTTATGTAGGTCGAATACTGTTTCTCGTGTTTCCACATGCGGTCTTCCTGACCTACTCATGTAGGTCCAATGCTATTCCTCATTTTACCACAGTCCGTCATCCAGACATACCTACGTAGGTTTAATGCTATTCCTCATTTTACCACAGTCCGTCATCCAGACATACCTACGTAGGTTCAATGCTATTCCTCATTTTACCACAGGCCGTCTTCCTGAACTACTTTATATGCATGTCCAATGCTATATTCTTTATGTTTCCACATGTCGTCTTTCTGACCTACATATTTAGGTCCAGTACTATTTCTCATTTTACCACATGCCGCCTTCCTGGCCTAGTTTTGTAGGTCCAATCCTATTCCTCATTTTACCACAGGCCGTCTTCGCGACCTACTTATGTAGGTCCAATACTTTTCCTTGTTTTACCACAGGCCGTCTTCGCGACCTACTTATGTAGGTCCAATACTATTCCTTGCTTTCACAGGCTGCTTTCCTAACTTGCTCATGGAGCTCCGATACTATGTCTCATGTTTCCACAGGCAGGCGTCCAAACCTACTTATTTGTCCTGTTTTCTCCCCCCCTTCCCCCTAGGCCGTCTTCCTAACCTACTTATGGAGCTCGGACATAGAGGCAACTCTGGTAGCTCTTTCATGCTTTGGACATTTGTGTGAGGAGATCGATATTGTGCAGAGTTCGGAAAACCTCAACGAGTTGAACTCCTCGTCTAATCTCAACGTGCTCTCTGAACTTGCGGCAGAGGCCACCAAATTTACTGCAGGTAAACAATTACACTTAAAGAATGTCGATCAACCACTCTTTTGTTTTGTTTATGATTGAAAATACAATGGAATATTCGCAAGGAATCTTAAAATAACTATCTAGGAATGAATGTTGATACTCAATTGGCAATATTTGATTGAAAACATATTGGTTCTTCGTTTGAATTAGCCGATGGAAGAGGATTCTTTGAGTCACTCGGCATTGAGCGGGAGCATAAAATGGCGGGGGTTTCTTTCCTTTAAGTGGCTTTTGATTACACCGAATCACCACAAAATGTTGACCAGTCACAGGGAACTTCAGGCAGAAGTCCCTTCGTCCATACAATGAAATCCTAACTTTAAAAGAAGGCCAATCACGCCGCATATTAAAGGCTCCCGCTCAAGTGCAAGTCGCACAAAGCATCCATTTTCATCGGCTAGTTCAAGCAAGTAACCATGATATATTCAATCAAATATCGTCAATAACATATATTCATTCGTAGATTGTAATTTTGAAGTTTCCCTTGGAATATTACGTTGTATTTTTAATTGTAAACAATAAGTATTTTTTCTAAACAATTGAAACTTTACTGATAATATCTGGGTGTTCAACAAATCACTGTTCAAAAATCTGCTGTTCAATGTGCATTATATAACAATAATCATTATAATGGTTTCATGAGACTTAATGTCTGCGGTCTGAACCTTAGTTATTAATTTGTACTTTCTCATCGCAGGACGAGCTTCTCTTCAGAAGAAGATCATGGCCCTGTTGAGGCAGCTTGACAGACAAACCCCAGGAAATGTACAGGTACTTTTTCAGTTATGTCAGTAATAGAGGGGACTTGCGCTAAGAGATCACGTGACCTTTTTGGGTGGCAAATTAAAAAAAAATCATCAAACAAAAAATGACTGCGCCCGTCACACCAGAGAACGACGAAGAAATAAAATCTTTAAATGAAACTAAACCCTTTCTGAAAAAAAAAGCTTTCGTAATCGCCGAATAAGTTGCTTTTTTGCTGTTATTTTGCCGCTAAAAGGCTGAGCGCGCGCTAGTTTGCCACCCAAACAGTCACGTGATCTCTTAGCGCAAGTCCGCTATTGCTATGGATATATCAATCAACACGTAAATGTGTTATTCAATGATTTGAATATTTCGAGCATCTATTTTGTCTCACCAACTACCTTTCCCACTTTGATTCAAACTATGTGACCCGATTTAGAACTAGTTTCAGCACAGGGTTACCAACCTCTCAGTCATTCTCCAGTCAGTTTTAATAAATATTTTCACGATTGATCACCTCCTGTTATTGTCTTATATCCTAGATTAAAGGTCTCAATAAACTTTCAATGTTTTTTAATTTAGAATAAGCGGTATTTCTAACGTTTGAGCAGTTGAGGGGTAACGCGGAATCCCTCAACTGCTCAAACGTTAAAAATACCGCTTATTCTGAATAAATTAACATTACAAAGCAATGAGAGTTTATTGTGACTTTTATTCTAGGATATAAGACAATTACTTTGCAATTACTTTGACAATTACAATGCAGACGTACATAGATTCAAAGATCTTAAGATCTTCACGGTCTCATAGCGACATAATGTTATGCCATCACGAGGTTTTCAAGGAGCCAGGACGTATTGTCTTGTTGAGTACATGAGTATCGTTTGACTAAGGCCAATCTTATGTAAACACATACAAAAACATATATTAGTGTTAACAGGGCATAGTCAGGCCAAGAGATAGTGGCCTCTGTGCTACTCCCTTCTGCCACGCCTCTTCTATCAAACATAAAGAAAATGTCTTGAAGTGCCCTTTGCCCCCTCCTTCTTTAAAAAACCCGGCCACGCCCCTGTATTGGCTCATATCCCGATCATATGTGATAAAAGTCTAAGTCTCCGTGTCGCCGTTGTTTTGTGGCATACAGTTGAATGACCTCAGCAGACGTTAGGGTTATTGTTTCCTACTTCAGAGGCAAAAAGGGTTTGGGTCTCTGTATATCTTAAAATTCATCAGAAGGATCTCGTTTTATTATGTACCGGAAGTATGTATCAAAAGCGACAGGCTATCCTCGTTGATATAGAGATCCTGAAGGGCGTACTTTCAATATTTTAGGACTTTGTTTTATGGGTTCAACATCTGCAAAGAAAGGACTGTTTCCAAACGCCTGTATCATTGCTTGTGGTCAAATTGTAATATATTTTTTTCTGATATCATATGAATACTCTTTAACTATTCTCCAACTTCATCAAGTAAATATTAAATACAAAGCACTTCAAGTTTCTTTTCTCTTTGAAGTCTCTTTTTTTCTGTCTGCAGGCCTGATTTTTTTCTGATATCATATGATCTGTAACTATTCTTCAACTAAGGATGAGTAAATAAATTAAAAACAAGCTAGAAGAATTTGATGCGAGAAGCACTTCAAGTCTCTTTTATCTTTAATGTTTTTCCTGTCTGCAGGCTTGGGATGATACCTACACACGTTGGCAGCGGCTGACGTATGCGCTGACCAATTACGGGAAAGATGACACCAGCGTTGGCATGGCAGCCTCGTACCTGACGTCAGTGCGTAAGCGCGCCAGTTCGAGCTTGCCCCGCCGAGTCGAGGACATGGAGGTATGGGACCTTATGAAATAAATAGGAACATTTTTTGTCACAGCGCCATCGCTAAACTGAAGAGACACCGCAGTGCTTTATTGGAAACATAAAGGGATACTGCTTGGGTCAGCGGTAGCTGAACTTGACTGGTAGTGTGGGATTTGAAATAGGGTGGGGCGCGGAGTACCTGTTGTTGGTCTGTATTCATGTCAATTTTGCGCAAAAGTTGAGAAGTCAGTGGGTTAACAACAATTACACAGAAAAAGTGGATGGATGCACAACATAGAATGATTTTTTATTATATATGATCGCTGCGAAGTGAATGGTCCCTTGCTTAAAAAAAATATACGAAAAGGGCGTGCGGACTTTCTTTGTTCAAATATTTTGTTTTTTAGAACTCGTTGAATGAATGGACTTACATGACGGGGTTCCTGTGTTCTCTTGGCGGAGTATGTCTCACCACATATCAAAACATAAGGTGAGGCCTGGTGACCAAGTATTACCTCGTTAGGTGTTTTGAAAGTTTTTTAGAAAGCTCAGAATAGCTTCAACTAACTAATTAATGAAATAACAATATGTAGAAACATATTTAAAATTAAATCACTTTAAGGTTTTGGCTCAGACTCTACTGTAAACAAGGATCCGCGTAATAAAATGCGCAGACCTGGTCCAATACGTCATTCCCGCTAGACCACGTCAAGTGCAAAGCTCAGTAAATACCGAAAAAGCAGAGCCGTAGATCAGCTTCGATCATTCCTAAGTTGAAAATGATATTTTATATAAACAAGGCAATAACAGAGAGCTATTTGGAATTTGTTTTCAACACCAGCAACGATAAAAATTGTGATTGAAAATAAAACTCAAAAGCAGCCCGCGCTTGCTTGAATTAACCTCATTCTAGAGCGCGCTCGTGGAAATAACGAAACCTGATAACTTTATTTTGCTTCAAAACCTTTCCAATTTCTATTTAGTGTCCTTCTAGTTCTCAAAGAGGATTTAAATTGACGCTATTGTTGTCTATAGCTAAAAACTATAGATTTTTAAAAACATTATTTGGTGCTTGGCCCTATCTTTTTTGCTTATTTTTTTTATGGGGCTCTGCACACGACAGTCTAGCGGACACGACGACTTAGACCAAGCGCACATCTTTTATACCGCAGGTCTTTGTTAAAGTTGATTTATTCCTGGTTGAAACTGTTTAAAAAAAAACTGTTACTGGTTGAAACTGTTTCAAGCAGGACTAATTGTCTAACCTGTAACAAGAAGGTTGTAAGCTGCTGTTGAATGGTTATGGTTTTGAATTCTCAACGGAAAATATTCTCGCGAGTTTATACGAAGTCACAAGATAGCTCTTTCAAATTTGTTGTATTATACTTCCAAACAGAAATGTCATGAACCTCGTTTTCAGGCGTTACAGTCGGGTTCTGCCGTCCATGGTACAGACCAGCGGTGACTCGCAAGTAAAAAGCAACTCCTCGGTAACCAGGTAATAACGTCACCTCGGGAATACTATTTTATGTTATTGCTCCTGTGATTGCATTCATCTCAGATAAATACGCTAGACTGGAGGTCCCGTCTCATTCAAGCTTCACTACAGCAACAAGAATCAGGGGCGGATCTAGGGGTTGGCCGGGCGCCCCCACCTATTTTCAGATATATGGCTTAAAAATAACAAGAAATACAAGGAAATCCACGGAAGAACAATGAACTCCCCCCATATCTTGAAACTCTTCGGTACTCCCTGTTTGCAATTCCTGGATCCGCCCTTGTGAGTCGAAAGGACGTTACGCGCGACCGAGAAAACCGTGAACACCGGAAATATGTTTGGAATGTTTTTTCCGACAAATCACTCGCGAGATATTCAAACATTCAATAAGGAACAAGTCTCATGTCTGAATTCTCGCGTCTGGTTCGTCAGAAGACAATAAACATTCCACTGCGCTGTAAAGAACCACTTGGTACGCAATGAACCCTCTGGCAGTGACCACGTGACAGTGCCTATACTTACAATACACACACATGGGCACTTGATTCAGAGCCTGGCTTTGTTGTGCCCTCCACTTCGTTATAACTGGTGAAAGTTATTAGGTCATGCCTTACCGACTGAAATCAACCGTTAGACTTGTTTTCTTTCTAATTTTTTTTTTTAGATTTCTCAAGGATCTTATAAGTCTCTTGGTGTGTAGCAACGAGAAGCTTGGTGTGCAGGTAAGATGAGGTGCTGGTTTGACACGTATTTGAGGTCTTTCCAGTACAAGATTTTGAATAATATTCTTTATTTAAATGCACAGTTGTATAAATTCAAGCTCGTTGATTCTCCACGCTGCTCGCTCTGTATGGACCACATAGAAACGATGGTCCATCTATTTGCTGAATGTGTGATAGTAAAGAATTTGTATTTACAGCTAAAAACCACACTGATAAAGTACAATCTAACACTTCCAGACCTTAACCCTAAAAACATCATTTAGGGGTAGAAAATTGTCAGTTAATAAACTTGATACTGCTACTCTTTAAGAACTATGTGTATAAGGTGCGAGGTGGTACTCCATTACTTCAATGCATGCTTGTAAAAATACGTCAGTATGAGTTGATTGAGCGTTTGTGTGCATTGCAAAACAACTCCCTGCAGCTGCACCTGGCTAAATGGGACAAATTATATGAGATGATTGATTTCAGTTGAACAATATTAATATATATTTGATTTAGTAAAGTATGTTGCTCAGTAAATGGGGAAGAGGGGACTTCTGTTTTTGTCTTCTTTGGGGTAGGGGAGGGGGGAGAAAGGGGGAGGGATGGGAGGTTAGAGCTGGAAAAAAGGGAGAATAATGTTTTAAATTGAAATGTAATTTACAAGTTAAAAAAAAGCCTATAATCTATTAATGTAAAGGAAATAATGAATGGAAAACCTTGTAATAATGGAAAAATGTGTAACAAAAATGTAAAAACAATCATGGAAAATCTCCAATAAAAAACTATATTAACCCCCCCCCCCCAAAAAAAAAAAAAAAAAAAAAAAAAGAGGTGCTGGTTTGGAGAATTCGATAACAGATCGGTTGAGCATGTCTCGAGAAAAAGGCCTTTTTTTTACTCATTACTTGGTGGTTCTTCCATTTAGGCTCATTAAACTGGGACATATTTTTTCCACCAAAGAATACGATGTTTAGTTTTGGAATTTAAAGGGTTATGGGAATTTACAGGTTTGTTGAGTGGTAATAAATAACTTCTCCTTACAAGATTTTATGCGACGTCATTTGCATGATCTACTTCATAGCGCTAAAAAAAGTGCACTTCGACCAACCAGAGCGTGCCTACTATCTCAATTATTTTGTTAAGTGTTTGAACTGCACCTCTCCGCCTATTAAAGTGTAACAAATATAGCAAACAAATATTTTTTTTAAAAACCCTACCAAAGAGCACTACGACATAAAACATGGTCTTATATTGACTTCAAGCAAAAATAACATTGTGTCGTTATCTGGACCACTAGTTATGGCGCAACCCAAATGCTCCTCTAAAAAAAATTGGCGGTTCTGAGTTTATTTGATAGCCTTCTTGAAACTTTTCCTCGCAAATTTTCGCTGAGTGTGCTAGAAATGAGATTAGTGTTAAAAGACGGCCGTAAATTAACTCCGAACTAACAAAATGGAGGGGCGGGAGAGAAGAGAAAGAAGAGAAAAGACGTCCATTTCTCGAGACACAGGAATTGTAAAAACGCTTATCCCGCTAGGTCTAACTTTCTTATTTTGTATTGCCTTTGTCTAAGGTTCGTGTGACCGTCAACGAGCTGATTGGAACCCAGCTAAGCCCTACCCTCTACCCGATATTATTTGAGGAAATCAAAGATGTCCTGAAGACGTTCTTCACCTCCGCTGGACAGGTAATGTCCCTGTGCTTGTTTTATGCTATACAGTAAAAACCCGCGTATAGGAACATTTAAAGAAAGCTCCAGCTCAACTCCGAGTCACACAAAGCATTAATTTCCATCGGCGTATTCAAGGGAGTAACCAAGATATTTTCAATTAAAAAAAGGCAATAACTTATAAAACTGTAGATTGATATAGATTATAGATTGATATTTCGCAGTTTTCTTGCAAATAAACCCTTTTATTTTTAACGATAAACAATTAATAAAGGAGTGGTTGATCGACTTTCTTTAAGAAATTACTAGGCTAAAATCCCATTTCTAAACACCCTTAACATAAAAAGCTTTTCATGCTAAAATTCGAAAACAGGTTCTTATTTATAAGAATAGGGAACATTATCTTTTCAAAATATGAAAAAAATCTTCTCACAAATATATTTATCTCACAGCCTGTACACATTACAGTAGTACTGCAACAGTAAGTTAAGCAGTCCCGTATCACTTCCAGGGCTTCTGGAATTACGCGCTTGTGCGGAAGCGCGTAATTTGGCTTTTTCCGCGTAATCCACAAATTTCCGCGTAATCTTGCGTAATTTGGCTATATTCTGAAAGACGAAACATTTAATTGCACAGCTGATTCGTTCTTTTAGGGTTCTTACCTCTATTTCTCGTAAAAAAGAGAGATATTCTTCGTAAGAGTGCGATATTTCGAATTGAATTTCGAAAACAAATAAAATGACTAGGCGTTCTTTGCTAAACCGCGAAGGCATAGGACTAATAACAAAATACCTTTTTAAATTGGCTGGTGGCTAGGAGCCAATGAAAACTTGCCTAAGATATTTTCACGCAAAAAATTAACCTTTTCAAGTTATTTCGTGCTTTCCTTCGGTACAAAATGTAGTTTGGGCGTAACAGTTGATATTCCGTGTAATTTAGCACGTAATTTAGTAAAGAATCACGCAAAATTTTGATTTTTAAAGAAAAATGTATTGCAAAATCCCGCGTAATTTAGTGCGTAATTTTGAGTTTTTTTCCGCGTAATTCCAGAAGCCCTGCACTTCATGTTAAAACTGCTGTTTCTTTTTTGCGGAGAGCCCAATGCTAAGACGACTACAAATTTACTTTCATATAACATGCACAGAAAAGACTACACATTTTCAAATTGATTTATATGTTTTTTTTCTGTAAGCACATAGTGGTTGTAGTTGCGCAATGTATTCTCTCGTCTGGTACGATTTTTTTTATTTATGAATCAATCAAATCCCTTCCCCGCATATCAAATCCCTTCCTTTTTAATCAAATCTCTTCCTTAAATAATTTATATTAACTTCGCTAACAAATCCATATTGTGAGTAACATAAAGGTCTGATATAATTCTTCAAAAATATATGCCTTAACCCACACAAATACTATAGCAAAATCAATGAATAAAATGCAAACAGGCAGAGGATTAGGTGAGATTTTGCTAATTTTCGTGCACGAGACCTCAACAAAAAACCGTTTTTATTTACAAGAATAATGTATATGCGACGGCCGCCAATGCGTTGCGTCTTTCGTTTAAGAGTCCTCAATGTACATTCTGAAATAGAAACTTGATCATTTTTTGTTTGTTTATCGTGTTGTTTTGCGTTCATTTGGTGAAAGTTTTGTATACAAGTTTTGAAAGTTTTGTATACAAAATTTATTAAAAATATAGTGAAGGTTAAAGCTTAGAATTGATTTTAACAAAGAAACAAAACGGGACCCTCAGGAGTTGAGATGCAAAGCCTGAACAATGGGACACTTGTGGCACCTTTATAATAAGGAAACCTCTATACTAGGACTACTCTCAGAATTGCTTTTGGCAATTATTGAAAAAATATATACCTCTTGTCCCCGAGCCTCGAGGGCAGCCAGCTTGAGCATGTCAGTAAATGATTCGAGGCTTCGAGACCATTCTCGACAGGCTCCGAATGGTTTAAGAAACGGTAAAACCTGGCTCTCTGATTAGGACCATGCTTTGTGGCTAGGAAGAATAAGTAACTCTAAATTGGCTTATCTTGCAAATTTAAATGTCATTTTGCATTTTATAATGTAGGTGGCTATTTGCATGGAAACTCCATAATAACCAACAACTATTGGAGTTAGATCCTTATTTATTAACGATATTTAAATTAGACGAAGGAAAAGGGTTCTTTGTTTGACCAACTATCCTGTTATTATTTACTCTAGCATCTATCATTCAAAATTGTTATCACTTAGATTTGCATCTATCACTCAAAATCGTTATTATATGGACTTTCACCAAAGCGCGAATTGAACGCAAATTGCTGAGTCTCAACAGTAGGGTTTGTAATTTTCCTGGGGTATCTTTCTTTAAACACAACTACTCAATTTGATTAGAGCACTTTTAATGTCATTTTCCATTCTCCTTCCTCTATCTTTTTTCTTCCGTGTCCTCTTTTATTTTCTTGTTCTCTATCTCTTTTTCACTTATTTTCTCCCTTTTCTTTACTAAGCCTTTAACAAGACCCTCATTTCCGCTTCCTTTTTCCTTTTTTTTCACTTTCTGTTTACCTAGACATTCCTTTTAGCTCTTTCTTGTTCTATTTTCCTTTCCCACTTTCTTCCCCTGTCCTTTTCCCATTTTCTTTGCCTTTAGCTCTTTCCATTCCTCTTTCACTTTCTCTTGATTTTATCGTTTTTCGTGTTTTGACTTTCAACTGTTACGTAACGAATAAGATGGAATATCTTTATATCTTTATTGGACTAGAAAAGGGGGGGACTGGGCCTTCCCCTTCCTAGGGCCTTAGTTTTCTTCCTGTATGTGTTCATTTTCATCTTCGTATATTTTAAATCTTCTCCTCGACATCTTCTACCTCTGCACTTATTTCTCTCTTCCCAATGATCTTCTCTTCCTCTTTTCCACTCTCGTTGATATTCTCGACTTCCTTTCTATTTTTACCTTAGTGCGTTGGGGAATAAAGAAATATTGTCGCTTTTACGCAATTTACCATTACTGTCTTTTACCAATTTTCTCACTTTTCTGTCGAAGTGCCTTGACGTGGTCGGTCTAGACCAAATAGGCTCAACAAAATTCCTTAGCGTATATGTTACTGATTTTCTGATGTCCCTGTTTCTCCACCTGTATACAAAAGGGTCTATCAATGCGCCAGCCGTGAAGACTATGTCTAAAATCTGAAAAGTCTTTGTGTTATTTTCTGTTAGTCCGCGTATTGCAATGACGCTTATTGTTACTGCTATAGGAAGATAGCTGAGCAATGCTACCCAAATAACATACGTGACTGTCACTCTCTGCTTCCTTGATTTTTCCCGCGTCTTTCTCCTCTCTGTGGATTCCTTTTCTTGTACGTTTGTGGAGTGTTTTGTCGCTAGCTTCATAATTTTGTAGTTCGTCGCTACTAGGACAACAAGTCCTACACCTCCCGTTAAAGCTATTGCCCACCCTGATTTCGGAACACAGTGAAAGGCACTCAGGGGGGACATGATTGAGCTGAACAGCCATATAGAGGCAGCAATGATAATAGTCAGTTTTTTATTCACATATTTCGTGTGCTGGTGTTCCCAGAAGAGACTCAGGTAGCGATTAATGCAACTCGCAATAACTGTCAGGTACGAAACAACTCTTAATAGCCAGTTCACGGTTATAGTCAGGACAAGGTAAGAACACGAACCGTTCAATGAACTACTTACGATGTACCCAACAGCCAATGGCAGGAACAATATTCCGGTTAGAAGATTAGCCAAGGTGTGTGAAAACATTAAAATGTGTGCTTGCCTTTTTCGAAAAGAGTTCCGTCCAATGCTCATCAGTACAACAAAGTTTGCAAAGGTGATCAGAAGCGATAAAATCACTGATAACACGGTGACTGCCACAGCGAATGATGGGGAATTCTTGTAGACGAGGTTTTGATGATATTGATGAAAAAAGGGGTTTGACCCACAAAGTCTGGTATTGTTGTCCATGGCGGCTTTTCATTGCTAGACGCGTCTTGTGTCCAGAACAGCTTACCTTTTATAAGAATATTAAGCAGATGTTTTTGTCTCTATTTATGGCTGGTTTGTCATTTTTGGGTTTCTCTCTCGTTTTGTCCCGCTTGTATTATGCTTTTTTGTTTCTCTTACGACTTCCTCTCTTGACTATAGATAATTCCTTGAATATAGTTATTTTTGCTTATGCTCTTGCGAATTACAGACAATTACTATCTGCTGTTTATCAAGATCTGCCTTCCTCATTTTAAAGTTCCACCTGTCTTTCCCCTCTTTTATAATCCGATTCAATTCTTTTCTACGGAAGTAGAAAATAAAAATAATTAAAAAAAAAAACCGGAAAAATATTTATTTTTATTTATATTTAGCGAAGCTCCCTAGTTATAGAAAGTAGTGAACTATGGGATGCCTGTCGCGAAGGATGCGCCGTCGTTTGTTGGTGCCCCTAAAGCCTCTGATTGGTCGAGCGGATGTTTTGGCGGGAATTTCAGTCTCTTGCGTGACACTACGTCGAAGGATGAAGAGAATAAAAGACAGCAAAAAGCAAGACATTTTGCACAATGATCAGTGTTATGTACACAAAACGTAGCGCAGTTATCAATTTGCTAATTATTTGAAGGTTAACATTTTCTTAAAATCCTTCACAGGCCATCGTACAAGACACCAATACATTATTTGTTGACCAAGTAAGTGTTGTACTTTTTCTGCGGTAAGTACTTCAAGGGGGCCATGGAAACTGACTCTGACGTGCTTGTCTCTAGGTGATTGTAATCATGAAGTACATACTAGACAACAAGGGACAAACTGAGAGGTTCCAGCTGGGCAGTGTAGAGAACATGATCCTTACTTTCATCAGGTAACACATCTCCCCCCTCCCCGCCCCTTAAATTTATACAAAAAAATGAATTACAAAAAACAAAACCTAGGAGCTTCTTCTATCAGCAACCCAGCTATAGATATGACTCATGACCTGGTTAATTAACGGAAAATGTTCACGTTTGACTTCTGGGGAAAACTGATGGCTCTAAGAAATAGCAAGAAACAATTAAATTAGCAACCGTTTTATTTATGACCTGGTTTATTAAGGGGAAATTTTTACGTTCAACTCAATGGAAAACTGATGGCTTTGAAAAAAGCTCTCATGACAAATATTTTAAAATTCCCACATTTAATAATGCACTAGCCTTCTAGCCGGCTGTCATTTGGGGATATTCGTAAAAGCCTGTTCAACAAACTTCCAACCAACGATCATTTGTACCAAGGCTACGATGTAGAGCTAACCGCGCCTTTTGGAGCCACAGGATTTCCTGTTTTCATGTTTAAAAAAAATCCGAATAACCCCAAATGAGGGCCGGTTAACAGGCTAGAAATCCATCGACATTGGTCTGTTTTACGTGCATCCCTCGTCCGCTTACAGTTTCCAAGGTTTATTAGACATTGCTGTCCACGCCCCTATAGATTTGGCCAATACTTCTACATTATTGAGCTCGTCTTTATTTAGGTTGCTGTAACCTTATTTTAGGTATGTGCGTAACCTGCCCTTGAGTACACAAGCCCTTCAAATAAAAACCAAACTCTGCAATCTCGTCGATGTGGTAAGAGCTTAATTCATTTAACTAGGGTGTAGCGTTTCTCTGCTTTCCTCTATACACCTATTTCAAGAAAGGGTTGCTTCTGAGAATCCATGTGTCGTAACCCGCGGTGGTTCATGGGTAGCGTATAAACGGCCTAATCCTTGTATCTGAAAGCCATGTAAATGATTATAAGAACATAAACAAGTATCCTACAGCTTTTGAAACCTGGATTTGTATTTTATTTACATTATTTGCTTATTTACTGGATACCCATTACGCACGGGATACACAGATTCTCGGAGTGCAACCTTATTTGAAATATGTGTATGTGGGTGGTTTGCTGGCTTTGATAAAAAAACCTTAAGTGGAGGAATGCGGCCATTTTAGAAGAATCACTTAATCTTATAATTTTGAAAATATCTATGCCTGCAATGATGATGATGATGTTTGGTTATGATGAATGAATGATGATTCTTATAATCAGGTGTACCATGATAATGATAATAACAGTAACTATGATGATGATGATAATGATTTTAGTGATGTCCTGCTAATGATGATGGCAATATAATTATGGTGTAAGGATAATAGCTCTAATGTATTTCTCGTGGGTATTTGATCGCAGGTGATGGGTAGGCGAGAGGAGCTGCTCTTCCATCAGGAGATGAAGTTTAGGAATAAACTCGTAGAGTACATGACGGACTGGGTTCTCCACTCCGCAGACCAAAAGAAAGGCATACCCATGGATCTCGCTGTTCTCTCAAAGTAACTCAAATAAGAAAAGTTATAGTATTTTAGTGCTTTTAGCCAAATTCGTTGTTGCGAGACCTCCCAGAATTTTAGTTTGGGAATAGCGCGTAGTCAATCAAACCAAACAATCAAATCCAGACAAATCGCCCCCAATGCTTGTGTCTGGCTATTCCCAAACGAGACAAGGATTTGGATTCGCCGAGGTCGCGCAACAACAAATTTGACTGTAAATCAACCGTTTTCTAAGCGCTCCAAGCAGAGAAACATAAAGATACTATCCTGGTGCCTTGAGCCTTTTCTGTACACTACTGTTTATTTACGGACTGACTCATTCAAAACCTTATTGTGACATGCCGTAAAACGCCCCATCTATTCAGTTGTCGAGTGGGAGTTTATTATGGAAACCACTTATTATATTATATAATATCCAGCACACTTGAAAGACGACAATTACCAACGAGGCACAATTTAAATTCCCTATCGAATATGATTATCGCTCTGTATAATATCCCCTGTGTTATTACAAGTAGACTTGATTATTTAGTGAATTATGAATTTCCCCCCATATACAGTGAACTAGACGCTACTGTAATGCGTGCCATTGCGTCGTTACTTTCTGGCTTACCTCTTCAACCCGAAGGAATGGAAACAGATATTGTAGATGCCAAGTCACAACTTTTTCTTAAGTAAGTAGAGGGACACCTTGAAATTAATTCTAAAGGAAGAATGACAGATATTATTAAGGCAAAGTTACAGCTTTTTCTAGAGTTCGCTACCTGGATTGTGGTAGTGGTACTGGTAGTAATGATGGTGATAATAATGATATTGATGAAGATGGTGATTATGGCGATGACTGTAATGGATATGGATGATTTTGTTGATGATAATGTTGATAGTGATGGTTGTAATGGCGATGGGAATGGGCCATTTGTTGTTTTTGATGATGACGATGACGATTGTGAGGATCAGTGATGGTAATTATGATCATGGTTGTAATGGTGATGATTGTGATGATTGTTATGATGGTTATAATTGTGGTGATTTTGGCGGTTTTATGGTACTAGTGATAATGATGGCGATGATTGTGATTTTGATGATGGCATAAGTGGGATAATTATCATTATTGTAATGATGATGATAACAATGATTATTGCTGTCGTCTTCTAGGTATTTCACCCTCTTCATAAACCTGATGAGCGGTTGCAAGGCTCCGCGGGGATCCGTCGTGGATCAGAGACACGTGGCATCCGCCACCGCCACCAACCTCCTCCACCAGAGCACCGTGCTAGCTATGTCCAACCTGCTCAACGCCAACATTGACACGGGCCTCATGTACGCTATCGGTACGTCTTTTACTGTCCAACCTGCTCAACGCCAACATTGACACGGGCCTCATGTACGCTATCGGTACGTCTTTTTCTGTTCAACCTGCTCAACGCCAACATTGACACGGGCCTCATGTACGCTATCGGTACGTCTTTTTCTGTTCAACCTGCTCAACGCCAACATTGACACGGGCCTCTTGTACGCTATCGGTACGTCTTTTTCTGTTCAACCTGCTCAACGCCAACATTGACACGGGCCTCATGTACGCTATCGGTACGTCTTTTACTGTCCAACCTGCTCAACGCCAACATTGACACGGGCCTCATGTACGCTATCGGTACGTCTTTTTCTGTTCAACCTGCTCAACGCCAACATTGACACGGGCCTCATGTACGCTATCGGTACGTCTTTTTCTGTTCAACCTGCTCAACGCCAACATTGACACGGTCCTCATGTACGCTATCGGTACGTCTGTTACTGTTCAACCTGCTTAAGGCAACATCGACACGGGCCTTATGTACGCTATTAGTACGTCTGTTACTGTCCAACCTGCTTAAGGCTAACATCTTGTACGCTATCTGTACGTCTATAACCGCCCAATCTCCTTAGCGTTGACATAAATGCGGGCCTCATGAAATCTATGGGTACGTCTTGATCTATATTCGTAATGTACAGTACATACACAGTACAGTATATTTGTATGAACATTCACGGGATGGCCTTTCTAAATTATGCACATAATATGATAAATGTTTAAATAAACGAACTTCGAATTGAATAAGTCTTCACCCTAAATTAACTTGGACTTGGTAAATGCCTTTCAGGTCCTTTCTAAATTATGCACATAATATGATAAATGTTTAAATAAACGAACTTCGAATTGAATAAGTCTCTACCCTCAATTGACTTGGACCTGGTAAATGCCTTTCAGGTCTTGGTTACCATGACGACCCTCAGACAAGGGCAGTGTTTATGGAAGTATTGACCAAGATTCTTCAGCAGGTGGAGTATTCTTCTATTAACAAAGATTGATAGATTCCTATACATAATCCCAACTAACAAACGACATTCTTAAGCGGTGGCAAATAGTCCAACCAAAAACGGCTAGGTGTAGTATACCAACGTTTCGGCGCGACATGCCATCTTTTTGGCGCAACATACAAACGGTTCGTATATCAGTGTTTTGACACACAATCATTTCGGCACAATTATTTTCGTTGAATTGCAACGTTTCGGCGCAGCATTTTGTCACGGTAAAGCACCATATTTTTTTCTGACTCTTTTTTCTGACTCTGGATGTCTAAACTGCTATCGTCGAATTAGAAGTAACCACTTATTTGATTACTTCCACCATCTCTCAACGTGGAAGCAAGTGGTAATTTTTGTACTGGTGTTTTGTCCTCTGATTACCATGTTTTTTTTTTTTCTGTAGGGGACAGAATTTGACAACTTGGCTGATACAGTACTGATGGATCGGTTTGACCGGATAGTCGAGCTGGTAACTCTGACAGGGGAGAAGGGGGAACTCCCCATCGCCATGGCTTTGGTCAGCGTGGTACCGTCTCAACAACTTGTAAGTAGACACTTGAACATGATCTCGTGGTGAGGATGGAAATGGATTTATTACACTATTTTTGTTACAAACTCTTCATATTTTATTTAAAGGCCTTTAAAGAGAAGACGGTGGTTTCATTTGCTTAAGGGAAGAACAATGTCTAGGAGTACTGTTGGTTTTTCACGACAAATGTCGTTTTTTAATACTAGTACATTATTTCGACATTTGACACCTAAACATTTGGAAATTGAACGAATTGAAATGAGGACCTTTGAACAGACGGACACTTAGTCCGTGTTATCGTGACCCTTTTTACGGTGTTTAAGCCGATTGTGATCCCTCAAAGTTGTTCACGGCCCGCTTTCCGTGTCCTCACTGTAAGCCACCCACCGTATTGTGAGGGTAAAGTTACTAATTATTCTCTATTTTTGATTATTTGTGTTTGTTTCAGGACGAGCTTGCCCAAGTTCTCGTGACATTGTTCGACAGTAAAAACATATTGTCAAAGCTCCTGAAGAACATCTTTGCACTGGAGGTAAAGATAGAGACGATCTGTTTTTTTTATTCCCAATCACCTTGTATTTTTTCTTTCCCTAATTTACCTTCTTCCACTAATCGTAGCGCGCTTTCCCGTTCCATGAAATGCTATAGTGTTATTCTTTCCTAAAGTTTAGATATGATAGATATATAAAAGTAGCTTTGGCACGAGAAGACAAACAATTAAGCGCGCTTAGAACTCAGAAATGAGTTATAATTGGCATGTTAATAGAAATTATTATACGCTGTCAACTCTACGCTGTAGGGGTTTCAAATTCATCATAATCTTTGCAGGTTTGCATGTGTCATATTCGTCCACTACTGCCATGTGACAGGTCCATGCTGTTTGCCTAATACCAGTATTCGTGTTGCCAAACCCACCCTTCCGCCTTCACTTCCTCTTATTGCAGATCCACGCTGTTTGTTTGTCTAATGCCTTGTGTTGCCTTCCATGTGACAGGTTCGGAGTGCTGAAGGGGTACAAACCCTGTTCCGTGGAAACAGCCTGGCAAGTAAGGTGATGTCCTTCTGCTTTAAGGTCTACGGGACCAGCTATCTTCAAACGTTGCTCGAGCCTCTTGTCTCTGATTTGATCAAGAACACAACATCATTTGAAGTCGACCCAGAAAGGTAAAAGAGTGAAAGTAGAAGGGGATTTAGCGTGTGTTCGGCGGTATGACCCCATGTTACCCTGGGTAATTCCAAGCTGTGTCTCGCCTTCAAAACGTCATTATCATCCAGTGCGTTTTCTTCCGGCAAACGAATAAGTCACTGCGTTTTTTTTAATATACTCCGAACTCTTCCAGCGACTTCCAACAGCTACATCGCTTTCTGGCTTCCGTCATTCAACATTCTTGAAGTGTTTACATTGGCCAGCACTGCAATGGTTTCCAATCACGCCGCCACTCCGCAAGGCGTTGACCAATCAAAAAGCACCAAATGTAACTCCGTTGACATGACAGAAAAAACATGACGTGACGCTTCAAATAAGCCCATTTTACATCGAATAAGGTTGAGAATTTCTCTGAGTATTTAGTAACTTATAGCAAACAAAATATCAAGTGCGACTTTTTTAAAATTGATGCGACTTTTTGTAAAGTGTCATTGAAATTTGAGCTTTTCGTCCCTGAACTGATACACAGGGAAATGACGATTAAGGAAAAGTCATTTTAAAAAGCCAAAATCTGGTTATGTGCACTTCGGCCTCACGTTATTTGTGTTTTGAAAATCGGTCCGCAATACAAGGAACCTATAGCCATCGTAAGAAATTGTGTCTCGTCTCTATATCTGGAATTGCGCGTTTTCCATGTTTTTCCGTCATGTCAACTCCGTTAGTTTGTATGATGGGAGTCATGAAGTGGTTTAGCAGTTTTCGTATATTTAAAATCGCTGTAAACACGTTCACCCGTAAAATACATTCATATTTAGTTGCCTATCTGTGGGGTTTTATCACCACTTAATGAATGTCGATCAACCAACCACTCTTTTGTTGCTTTTTATAATTGAAAACACAGCGGTTTATTCGCAAGGACACTTCAAAATAACAATAAATGAAATCTGATGCGTTATTGACGATATTTGATTGATAATATCTTGGTTACTCGCTTGAAATGGCCGATGAAAATGGATGCTTTGAGTCACTCGGCATTGAGCGGGAGCATAAAATGGCGGGGGTTTGTTTCCTTTAAGTGGCTTTTGATTACACTGAATCACCACAAAATGTTGACCAGTCACAGGGAACAAAGAGTAATCAGGCAGAAGAAATCGAAATATAATTTTAGGAGTCTAAAAGGCGGTTAGGCAGTTGTCAAGAGTTTGCAGATTACTCAAAATAGGAAAAACAACGTTAAAATTGATCTTTTTTTAGAATTGAGAATGACGAGAACATAGAGGCGAACAGAAACAACCTGATTAAACTCGCCCAGGAATTCGTGGACAAGATCACTGCATCAGCAGACAGGTAATGTCAAACCAGTGAAGGTATTGCACGAAGTTCTAAAAGCACAAGCGGTTAAACTTTTATAGCAAGCGCAAAAGAGGATGACCAAATGATAGAAGTTTTCCTTTCTTTCCCTCTTAGCTTCCTGCAGGCTAGCTCCCTGCAGGCTGTCTCAAAAGTCTGTGGACACTTAGTTTAGATTTACATTATGGCACGAACGCTCTGACCTCAGGCATTGCTCTCCGGTAACATTCCCTTGTGATAAGATACTCGCTGAATTTACAATTACACAAATTTCTCGTCCCAGCATACGCTATTGTGTCTTCGTACATAATCGGGTATTTATACTGGCACGTATATTCACAGCAGCAGCAATATGATATACTAGTGGCTACCCGTGAAATATTCACGAAAAACAATTCCTTGTTGTACAAAACTTTTTAAGGTATATTTCAGAACTTTTATATCCGTTATAATCTTGAAAAAAAAAAACATTTTGCACACCTCCTCTCCGGCAATATGTGGAAATGGCGTGGTTTCTGAGTTTCTGAGTTTTCTAGCTTAGCAGTTCTTTCGTAAAAGCTGGTCAACAGTCCATTCCTTAGCGTATTATATGTAGTATAGATTCTTGCATCGTTGTTAGCGCACGCCGCACGACAGGCCTCTTGCTGAATCAGTAAATAAATCGTGTTGGACTGATGGCCACCTATCAATAAACCATCTGAAATTACATTTGTCAATTTTAACCCTAAAAAAAACAACTTGCTTATTTTTCTAAATCGTCACAACTAGTCGTCAAATTTAGCCGCTACGTGCATAATATTACCGCGATGGCGGTGGTGAGGGTCTTCGTAAATAATCGTGTATTTTTGACGATTTCTTGTTTCCATTTTAGTTTACCGGTCCCTCTCCGAAGTTTATGTCACTGTCTCAAAAGAGTAAGTGGATCTAAATGTAGTGTAGTGTGTAGATGTAGTGGGCATTGATCCATATAAGCCGTGGATGATTTAATTTATTCACGTGTTGCTCATGTGAGCCTTTAACAATTGAATGTGCTGGAAGATGTACCATTCATCACCATATCACCTTTGTCATTTGAAATCACGTGGCACTTATAGTTTGTCAAGCTCGTCAATCGTTGTTGCAGTTTTATTGATCCCTATACTGCTGATGGTGTGTCATTAACGTAGCATCCACGTGTGCTGGTTGTGTGTGTTGTCGACCACGTGCTTTTTGTGTTCAGGATGTAGCCCTCGTATGTAGTGTTCAGAATGTAGCCCTCGTATGTAGTGTTCAGGATGTAGCCCTCATATGTAGTGTTCAGAATGTAGCCCTCGTATGTAGTGTCAGGATGTAGCCCTCGTATGCAGTGTTCAGGATGTAGCCCTCGTATGTAGTGTTCAGGATGTAGCCCTCGTATGTAGTGTTCAGAATGTAGCCCTCGTATGTAGTGTTAAGGATGTAGCCCTCATATGTAGTGTTCAGAATGTAGCCCTCGTATGTAGTGTCAGGATGTAGCCCTCGTATGCAGTGTTCAGGATGTAGCCCTCGTATGTAGTGTTCAGGATGTAGCCCTCGTATGTAGTGTTCAGAATGTAGCCCTCGTATGTAGTATTCAGGATGTAGCCCTTGTATGTAGTGTCAGGTTGTAGCCCTCGTATGTAGTGTCAGGATGTAGACCTTGTATGTAGTGTCAGGATGTAGCCCTAACTCTAATTTTGTGTTGAACTCATCAGGTTGTGCAGCAAAGGTTCCCAAGGAACAGCACGGAAGCCGTGAATAGTGCAATCTTCCTACGCTTTATCAACCCAGCCATTAGTAAGTTGACATTTGTCAGTTATCGGGAACAGCGTCATCTTTTTACGCTTGACCATTATAAAAGACATCTTTAAATGAGCGAATATTTTTTAATTGTATTCTTGGTCTGTGTGTGTGGCCGCCATGTTCAGGTGTTTCTTACTGTTCGTATGTCCTTTATCACGGCCATACACCTATTTCAAAAAACGTTGTCAGTGCAAACGGCAAATGGCGATTGACAAATGGAAGTTCTACGACCGAAAGGACCCATGGATCCGAAAATATTTGCTCTAAATTCAGAAAAATATAAATAAAACAACGTTTATCCATTAAATGTAATTAATACATGCTTCTGACATCGTTAGAGTTTATTTACCACGTTTATTTACCATAATCACCTTTCGGTTGTAGAACTGCCATTTGGCAATTGCCATTCGCCGTTTGCGTTGACAAGTTTTATTGGAATAGGGTGTATATATATTTTATACTATTTTGAAGCAGTGCAATCTCCTTGTTTCTCTAGAATATATCCCACGGCACTTCCTCGTGAACATTCCTTCACACATTCCTTCTCTACTGGACATCTTTGCCTTAATGGCCAGTCCATAAGACATATTTTCTTAATCTTTGGTAGCAGCGCAATCTTGTTTCTCTAAAATATTTTATCTTAGCGCACATCCTCCTAGAACCTTCGCATTTCCTCTGGACATTCTTGATAACCAAGTGTAGCAAGGCATAAGACAGGAGTGTCCTTTCAACAAACCCTTTGTAAGCAAATGTATTTTTGCTGCAGTTCCCCCACACATGGTCGGAATAACATTACTCTTTGTAAGCTAATGTATTTTTGCTGCAGTTTCCCCACACATGGTCGGAATAACCGACGAGCCTCCCTCAGACAAGATCCGAAGGGGACTGATGAACGTGTCCAAGGTAAGCTGCCAGTTCCCAACATCTTCTTTTGCTTTTGTTTAAATTCAGGGGCTAATGAATACTAATCTTTTTAGATTTTGCAAAATTTGGGCAACCATTTGCTCTTCTCGAAGGAGAAATACATGGAGCCTTTTAACGGATTTCTTGAAGCAAACTTTGAGAAAACAAGAAAGTAAGTTGTGCAGTAGTATTTTATGTTATTTATTTTCTTAGCTGTGCCACAAAGTCATTTATACCACCAAGAAAGTTGCAGTAGGTCAAGTTGCAGTAGGCCAACCTACAAACGACCGCATGCTAACAGGCTATTGTCGATCAATTGGCTGCATCCCATTCCGAAGACCTATTTGGCAGCGGTAATGTGCACTGGGCTTTACTAATGCGTATTTGATGACGAGTTTGTAAAATCTGTTTCAGGTTCTTGGAAAGCGTATCGACGGACTGCTCAAGTTTACCATCCGAGTCAGCCTCGTACTCCTTTCTGAGCGATGGTAGTGTCTTCAGCTTGCATAAGCTACTATGGGACAATCAGGAGAAGATAGGCACCTACCTCGCTACTAGAAGGTATCGCTAGCGATAAAGGGATCTGTTTTTTTACGAAAATAGGAAAATGGCAAAAATAAAGTGTCGCGAAATATCGCCATCTCAAAATCGGGAAATTTTGACGTCGCGAAAATTAAGTGTTATACGGTAGCCTAAAACTTTTATCGAAAAAAAAAAACAGTTACAGTTACGCATGATGTTTTGTTGTTCCTTTCAGGGAGTACAAAGCGTTTGGTCGTCGACCATTCGAGAAGATGTCTACCCTTCTAGCTCACATCGGCCCACCCGACCAGCATAAGATGACCTTTGACCCGAAGTAAGGAAAGATGCTTTTCACACTTTTTGATATTCCCTATAAGTTGGCCTTTTTATAGCATGGGACAGAAAATATGACATGTACTTGCCCTTTTTTTTCTTTTAATGGCCTTTTGAAAAATTTATGCGGAGACATCCACATCATACCATTTAACGCCTTATTGTCCTATACTTTGTCCTTTGTTTTGTTACTTTGGCTTAACGTACGATGGGTTTATGTCAAGACATGCCAATGTTCTTTACTGCCTGGCTCTGTCAGATTTCCCTTTTTTTGCGTTTTCCCATCTCAGCTATTTATATTACTTCCCAGGTGGCCGTTTCATGGCGGTTCAAGGTTCGAGGAATTTATGGCGAGACACGCTGAAGGAAGTCAAGATGACCTGCAGTCAATCCGATCGCAAAATATTTTTTATCAGGTCAGCTTCAGTAACGCAGTGCTAAGGCGTCAGTTAAGCGATTCTAAGGCCGGGGTTCACCGTTGTGGGTTGTTCAGAATTATTCACCATCACGCCCCGCAGAATGTATGAAACGCCATGTGTCGGGACACAGCTCTTATTAATTTCGTTTTATTTTAGGGTGGAAGATCGAATGCTGGTAATCCGGTTTTCTATTACATCGCGCGACGATTTCGGTAGGTACCTTTCTCTTTATGTTAGTTATTACCTGTCAGAAATGGTGCAAGATGCGCGGTTTCTAAGCTCTGTGAATAGCACAATCCTCCTGCTGTTCCCTCATTGTTGTCTGCTTAGGCGTTTTGGAAAGCGGGAAAAATATGTTTCTTGTGCTTGAGATTCGCTGACTTCTTAAACATTAGCACTTCCATAATTAACCGCAATACAAAAAACAACATTTTATATCGTGTTACTGATTTCAGGCCCGACGTCATTAATGACGAACTCCTGATCTACCATATGTTGCTTGTGTTGGAGCCATTCAATGACAGACCCTGGGAACTAGTGGTGGACTTTACCCACACAACGCTTGACAACCGGTTTAAGGTGAGTACTATAACCTTCTATGCAGGCGAGTGCCCAGGAGGGGTCCGAGGAGTCCGGACCCCTTCCTGCCCATGTGACAAGATGATTTCGCTCCGGTTGAACCCTTCGTTGGTAGTTAAGAAGGGATAGAAAAGTTTCTAGATGGATCTAGTGACCTATTATCAGAGCTAAATGGTTCGTGGTCAGCGAGTTAATACTTTGGATCCCGCCTTGCGTTTTTTCTCGAAACACACCCCAGCTTCGTTCTCTTGTGCTTTTGTGTTTGTCGCCACTATTTATACCCTTTTTCTAGATGTTATCTAGATACACTTTTTCTAGATGTTATGTGCTAATGCTTATAGTGTTGAACGGGTGTGATCCATCCGCAGACGTCTACAATAATCAAGTGCTTGACGGTTGTTCCCAAAGGCACTCTTAACAACCTGGTGACTGTGTACATGTACAACAGCAGCTCTTCTCTCAGACAGTACACGAAGTACAACGAAAGGCACCTTTCTCCACTAAAGGTATACGACACAGTAGATTGGGTCAATATATGGTTTGAAAGCCACCCCCCTCCTCCGCCTCCACCACTCTATCCTCCCCTCTCAACGAAAGCCGATGCACATAAGGCATACCACACAGTATATCCCAACGACAATATATCCCAGGATCGACAATATTATAAGAGCGAGAGTAATGTGTGATAGTCCCTAGAAAAGAGCACCCGGCACGGAACGAAAGACGATTTACCAAGATCTCTTTTCAAGCGTTCACAGATATTTGAAAGGCCTTTGTCATCCACACCTATGCTATTGTTTTCTTACCATATTATTTGTCGAAATTTCGAAAAATCACACAAAAAGAAATCTAAAATCAATGTTTTATACTTCATTTAACCAAATACAAACGAAAACATCGAAATACTTTCCAAAGTGTGTATGTTCTCTGCCATGCTAGAAAGACAAAATAGCGGCTGAGAGAAACTATTTAAATATAGCAAGCCAACATTTGAGGTGCCTCCTCGAAGTGCGATCTTTTGTTTTCTTCACTTATATCAAGGTGTCATTTTAGGGGAGATCCTGTGTACGTGTGTGCGAGACGCTCAGTAAGTTGCACGAGTACATCAAGGAGAGCGAGCTAAGACTGCCTAGCTCTACGACATCGTTAGAGGAAGACCTTAAGGTACACAATACAGCAACAAGTAAAACAATATCTCTATGATAGAGACGCTCAGTAAGTTACACGAGTACGTCAAGGAGAGCGAGCTAAGACTGCCTTGCTCTACCACATCGCTAGAGGAAGACCTTAAGGTAGACAATAAAGCAAAAAGTCAAACAATATCGCTATAGAGACGCTCAGTAAGTTGCACGAGTGTACATCAAGGAGAGCGAGCTTAGACTGCCTTGCTCTACCATATCGCTAGATGAAGACCTTAAGGTGCACAATAGAGCAACAAGTCAAACAATATCGCTATAGAGACGCTCAGTAAGTTATACGAGTGTACATCAAGGAGAGCGAGCTAAGACTCCCTAGCTCTACCACATCGCTAGAGGAAGACCTTAAGGTAGACAATACAGCAACAAGTAAAACAATATCTCTATGATAGAGACGCTCAGTAAGTTACACGAGTACGTCAAGGAGAGCGAGCTAAGACTGCCTGCTGTAAGCTAGAGGAAGACCTTAAGGTAGACAATAAAGCAAAAAGTCAAACAATATCGCTATAGAGACGCTCAGTAAGTTGCACGAGTACATCAAGGAGAGCGAGCTAAGACTGCCTTGCTCTACCACATCGCTAGAGGAAGACCACAAGGTAGACAATAAAGCAAAAAGTCAAACAATATCGCTATAGAGACGCTCAGTAAGTTGCACGAGTACATCAAGGAGAGCGAGCTAAGACTCCCTAGCTCTACGACATCGCTAGAGGAAGACCTTAACGTACACAATACAGCTACAAGTAAAACAATATCTCTATGAAAGAGACGCTCAGTAAGTTATACGAGTACATCAAGGAGAGCGAGCTAAGATTCCCTAGCTCTATCACATCGCTAGAGGAAAACCTTAAGGTAGACAATACAGCAACAAGTAAAACAATATCTCTATGATAGAGACGCTCAGTAAGTTACACGAGTACGTCAAGGAGAGCGAGCTAAGACTGCCTGCTGTAAGCTAGAGGAAGACCTTAAGGTAGACAATAAAGCAAAAAGTCAAACAATATCGCTATAGAGACGCTCAGTAAGTTGCACGAGTACATCAAGGAGAGCGAGCTAAGACTGCCTTGCTCTACCACATCGCTAGAGGAAGACCTTAAGGTAGACAATAAAGCAAAAAGTCAAACAATATCGCTATAGAGACGCTCAGTAAGTTGCACGAGTACATCAAGGAGAGCGAGCTAAGACTCCCTAGCTCTACGACATCGCTAGAGGAAGACCTTAACGTACACAATACAGCTACAAGTAAAACAATATCTCTATGAAAGAGACGCTCAGTAAGTTATACGAGTACATCAAGGAGAGCGAGCTAAGATTCCCTAGCTCTACCACATCGCTAGAGGAAGACCTTAAGGTAGACAATACAGCAACAAGTAAAACAATATCTCTATGATAGAGACGCTCAGTAAGTTACACGAGTACGTCAAGGAGAGCGAGCTAAGACTGCCTTGCTCTACCACCGCTAGAGGAAGACCTTAAGGTACACAATAAAGCAACAAGTCAAACAATATCGCTACAGAGACGCTCAGTAAGTTGCACGAGTACATCAAGGAGAGCGAGCTTAGACTGCCTTGCTCTACCACATCGCTAGAGGAAGACCTTAAGGTACACAATAAAGCAACAAGTCAAAAAAATATAGCCCCCACAACAACATTTAGGGCAACACAGCAACAACAACAACAATGACAATGATTTATCGCCACCAACAACATCAACGACAACAGCAGCAACAACAGCTTTAACAATAACAACAGTAACAGCGACAACGACAGTGACAACAGTAACGATAGCAACAACAACGACAGTGACAACTGCTACTACATCGACATCAACAACAACAATATTAACAACAACATCAACATCCAAATAATCATCTTTTTTTAACTTTTATATTACAGTTAAGCATTTTGGCTTTGAAATTATATTTCAAAATTAGATTTTTATTTCTTATATAGCATTATCTTGTTTTCTTAGGTTTTTACAGCATTCCGTTTGTCCACACGAAGTAACGTACAACTACGGGTATGTATCCAACACTGACCTAATTTAATGGATTTAAGACGTGTTCCAATTTGAATTCGCGTAACCATGGAGATCAATAAAGATTCCACTCGCAAATTTCCTTGATTTGCAGCGACTCGATGCTCAATTTTGTCACTTTTAAACATTCAAATGTCTTCTTTACACTCCAATGTTGACATAACAAGTATAAATTTGGTTGCTGGTACGTTTTTCACAGTTAGATTGAGTAGATACTGCTTTCAAATGCACAAGGACGCCGATCTTCGTCCGCCATCTTGAATGTATGATCTGGTCCTTAACGCGCGAAGTGCATTTGGCTATTGTTTCCATATTTAGCCGCCTATTGCCCGAAATGAAATTGGAACACGTCTTAACACCTCGTGACTCCACAATATTTTGATCATGAGATGACGAATATCGTGGTGTATATACGCATATGCTACGGAAAACTATGGATATTTGTCTTCTACAACACAATCAACAAAAAGAGTTTTTAAAAATCAAAACTTTCGCGCGCTCGTCTGAAATGGCTTATTTTTCTAGTGTGTTTGCCTAAGCTCTCGCCACAGGGTTCCAGGTTCGATTCACTTTTCGGCGAATGTCGATTGTGTTAGTTTTCGCCTTCGCCCCTACTGTTCTTCTCCGTCTCTTCCGGTTTGTTTCTCTCTCTACAAAAATCTCGCATTTTATGCTTTCGGCTTGGTCCGGTTCTTTCTGCGCCGTTATAATCAAGCATTCAAGCTGTTTTGTTTGTTTGTTTTCGTAGGCACTTTTTAAACCAAATTTCATTTTACACCATAAATTTATATATTCCGCAGATCGGTCCTATGTCAGTGCAGATAACTACTCCTGAGCGTCACAAAGTCCTGGGTTACTCCACGATACTGAACGATGTGTATTACGCCTCCGAAGTGAAGGGGGTAAGAATAAGGCGTGTATGGGGGTAAATATGAAAGCACTTAGACAGGGGACAAATCCTCAGGGCAAGACAGTCATCAGGGGAGAGGGGATATCACTGTCAGTTAGCAGGTTAAAAGGTTATGCGATGTATGTTGGGAATATTGTGTGTGTACCTGACCACAGTCATTTGTCTCGTTTGTTTTGTGATTTTTAAATAGCTAAGTGCATATATGGTTTTGTTATTTATTTATTTATTTATTTATTTATTTATTTATTTATTTATTTATTTATTTATTTATTCATTCATTTATTTATTGATTGATTGATTGATTGATTTTTTATTTATTTATTTATTTATTTACTTACTTATTTATTTATTTATTTATTTGTTTATTTATTTATTTATTTATTTATTTATTTATTTATTTATTTATTTATTTATTTATTTATTTTATATTTTATATATCCTCAGTGTATTTAATGTTCTTTTCCTTGGGGCAGCGTGTAATTTATCTATATTAACAGTTGCCCAAATGAAATGTCTTTTGAAGACTTCAAAATGTCTTTTCACCAGGCAATCGTGGAAGATGAGAACACGTTTGTGTTGAAGTTCGTCAATGGCGGCCCCGGCATGCTACTCATGAGTAACGAATGTGATCAGATTGTTCAAGCCGTGATGCATGTGAAGACGGCATGGCAGCTTTCGCAGCCAGTAAGTTAGCAACAGCTCTCTCTGTAGCCACCGCCTTAACGTCCTTGTCGGACATAAGACGAGAGATTCACAGTCCTTAGCCTCCTCTGCAGGCATCTCAAAGGGCAAAATAGACAAAAAAGTGTAAAAAACCTTATTTGGGTTTCCTGCAGCAAAAAAACGGAAGTTGAAAAACCGGAAGCGCTTCCCTCCCTTTCCTGCTCTACTCCTTATTCCCCCATCCGCGCTTTCTCCACAGGTGACCCGTTCTTTCATTTCACCACTGGCTTGAGAAAAGAAGCCCGTACCACCACTAAGCTTTCGCTGATTCTGAAACGATTTATCCAATCATGGCTTGAAATGACACCCCATAATTATGGCACTGGTTTTCAATGCTTGACGCGATTAATCCGTTAAATTTTAGGATGCTGCAACGTCTTCTAGTAAAAAGATCAAGCCCAAAGATGTCCCGGGGACCCTACTCAATATGGTAATATACTTTCAGCTTTCATCTTCATAAAACTGAGAATAAGCAAGGGTAAGATTCTTGCACTAAATCTTGTTTAAATTATGTCCCAAAAGTATTCTTCAAATGTTTAAAAGATTTTGTTTTATTTTTTAGGCGTTACTGAACCTTGGATCTCGAGACCCGACCCTTAGACTCGCCGCGTACAATCTGCTTTGCGCCGTAACCAAGGCCTTCAACCTCAAGATCGAGGAGAGATTGCTTGAAGGAACAGGTATACTTGAAGGGCTTTTGTGCGGCTCTAGAGTCTGTCAGCCGCCATTTTGTTACCCTAGCTATAAGCCTTCTCCGCAGGCGTCTCAAGTGTTATTGGCCTTTTATTGGGAAAAGACTACCTAGCCACTAAGTGTAATAATGCATCAATTTCCATCGGCTGATTCGGGAAGTAGGTCGATACATGAGGATTTGTTTTTATATGGCTAAGTCGATATTACACTATAATGTTCCATCTATCTCCCAATGTTGAATGGGTTAGTAAGTTAGTTAGTTAGTAAGCTATGTATTGACACTTGTCGGTTTTATAGATTTTGTATCAAAACCCCCTAAGGGTACGGTAATACGAGCAGCAAAATCGTACAACTTTTGTGGCAGTATTTGCAAAAAAAAGGCGATGATACGCGTTTTACTACTGTCGCACATACTTTTGCCGTATTACCGTACCTTGCACGCGTATCGCTCCTCCACGATCAATAATGTCAAATTATTTAATTTTCTTTATTTCAGCAGTATTTGTATCATATTCACCAGGGATCATATCCATCGCAAGCTTCGGAAGGGTTCAAAATGGGTTTCAATTTGAACGATTTCTTGAAAACGAATCACCTTAAACGGGGAAGGCTAGGTTATGTTTGATGTGGTTCCGGTTATTCTAAAAAGTTGAATGTTCTCGTCCCCGTAGGTCTTTGCATTCCAGCAAACAACACAATATTTATTGTGGGCATAAGCGAGAAACTTGCAGCCAGGGAACCGCAGCTTACTTTAGAGGTACGCGGACAAACGGTAGAAAATACACCATAGTCATTGCTATTGTTATTGTTATTGTTATTGTTATTGTTATTGTTATTGTTATTGTTATTGTTATTGTTATTGTTATTGTTATTGTTATTGTTATTGTTATTGTTATTGTTATTGTTATTAAAAATCTATCATTTGGAATCGAACCCGGGTCGCTGCGGTCGGAGACAAGTTTCCACACCGCTAGACTAACGTGGCATTGCTGAGTCGACTTGTAACTAAAATAGTTTTAATGCTTTTGGTATCGTACCGTTCGAAAGGTTTTTGCTAGCATGTCAAATTTCAGCATATTCTTTCCGGAAACAAAATAAAATACCCGCAATAATTGATCACGCTACTGTCGTATGTGTTATATGCATGTTAACATTCTAGAAAGGCGCAAAATCAGCGAGGGCAATTTGTTTGTACGAGTTTTGTTTGATATTTAGTTTAGCTGATTGGGAAGAATTGTGAACAAATAATTTGTGGAAATCTATCCTCTTATATTTTGTCCTTCTAACAGAGGCTTTTTTATTACCCTGCAAACAGAGATACTGCTAACAGAGGCTTTTCCCTTCTTTAACTTAAAGGTCGCAGTTTTGGCATTAACCGGAAGTTGAACACCGGAAGTTAAAAACCGGAAGTATATTATATAATCTTAGGATTGCTGTGTTGCTAAAGCACAGAAAGACCACAAAAAGTTTACGGATGATCGATCCGACCAACAAAAGTTAACCGGAAGTTTACACATGAGTTATCCGACGATGCACCTCCACCAACACACCGCAATAACTCGGGAATATGCGTTCCTGAGTTAAAAAGGAACAATACCTTACATGACCATCCATTAAGACTTTCCAAAAAAATAGAGAAGTCTGCTTGGATATGTAACAGGCCCGTAGCCAGGATTTTGAGCTGGGGGGCTGGATAACCCATTTGGCGGACCGATCTCTCTTAGGTAGCTCGTTCTAGCACGCAACGATACCTATTTTTCCATTGGAGTGGACCTTCTAGTCGACCGGATCCCCCTACTGTAACTAGATTATCTTAGATTTTGAGTCATATCTGAGTCAAAAGAAACGATCTCATACGATATGGGTCACTGGTCAGTAAGTTGATCGTGCGGTTATGGCTGGTGAGACTTTGCCAGATATCTATACCTTTTTTTCTGCTATCCAGTTCCTTGAGGAATGTATCGAGGGCTTCATGAAGTCTGACACTGAGTTAAAGCACCTTTGTCTGGAGTACATGGCGCCGTGGCTGCCAAATCTCGACAGATTCTGGCGCTTTCCTAGCGACGACCCACAGAAGATAAAGATGAACAGCGTGCTTGAGAAGCTCATAAGTATCACTGTCTCTGAACGCGGAGTGAGTCTTACGCTAAAATTAATTTTTTCCCATCTTCTTTCCATTTCTCACCTTGACATTAACCTTTGAGCTTCTTGAGGTGAAATATTGTTTTATATGTGAAGATGTCATTCACCACGGCAAAAGCATATACTTGAAACAAGTTTTTCTGAATTTGTTTGCCAAACTCGTATTTGTTTTTGCAACTTTTACCCCAAGCCGAAGTAGTGGTTAGTTTCTTTTATATCTTTGCAATTATATAACTGTTAGTGACTTAACTGTAAGTGATAGTTATTATATTATTGCATGACCAAAATGATAGCGAGCGTTTCAACTCAATTTACAACCAACATACCAGAAAACCAGTAGTGAGAGGCAAAGGCGCTATAACAGTGCGACGTCTTACCAAATGGCTCCCCTTTCATTTTCTTACTTGAGAAGGTTAGATTAAAAAAGACCACATGATGTACAGCAACATTCATGAACTGGAAGTTTCCTGTTGGTTTTCTTGACAGGCAATGAACCCTTCAATCCAGGCCAACATCTGGGGCACGATAGGGAAAGTCACTGAGCTCCTGGACACGGTCCTTGACAGCTTTCTCAAGGTAAAGATAATTATATTATAAGAGACAAATCATTAGATGTTCAAATAAGGGTTTCTTAACGCACGAATTTTGTTTTTTTGTTTGAAGCTTTGCCCGATTATTTTTAACAAAACGTACACTATTAAAGATGTTTTTGCAAGTTATGATGATACTTGAGATCCCATTCTAGGCGAGCGCGGCCGGTGGTCTGGGCTCGGTAAAAGCGGAAGTACTAGCTGACACTGCTGCTGCTCTTGCTTCGGCTAACGTACAAGTCGTCTCAAGCAAAGTAATTGGTAGGCTTCACACGGTGAGTGGGGTTTTCTCACCCCAGTGATATTTTTTTCTTACCCAGAGCGTCTGGAAGAAAGCGTTCTCACCCACAGGGAACCCAAGGCCTAGGGGTCACAGGCGAGAAAGCCTCGTTACCTTGGCCTCGACTCCCTGGGTACTTGAAGATGCAGTTTTAAGATTAGCTCACTCCTTGCTGCTGCCGATTAATTTGATTGTTACTGGATACTGCATATTAGTGTAACAATGGCAAATTGTCAATGTAACAGTCAAATTGACAATGATTCTTGGCCGTCTCCAGTTAATAAGCAAGACGTTCATCTCGCCGACCCTTCGCCTGGAGCAGCACTTAATGTGGGATGACATTGCCATCCTTACACGCTACCTCCTCATGCTCTCATTCAACGACTGCTTAGACGGTAAGTCAGATGGCCCTAGCTACATAATCTCAATTGTGTAGTTCCAGAAAATTTCCATACCCCCCTATTGAGGGGGTCGGAGATATCACCCCCCCCCCCCCCCCCCACCCCTCTGGAATTTCCAAATCCCTGGAATAATTAAATACAGCAACTGTTAAGTAAAAAGGCCATTTTACCCTCCCCTCTGGAAATTCCTGGGCGCTTGAACCCCCACCCCCTGGAATTTCTAATCCCCTCAATGGAGGGGGGGCTATGGATATTTTCTGGAACTACACATTCCTAGACATTTCATTCCTCTGACCGTCCAATTTGTCGCGAAACTGCTAAGTAGAGCAATGTAAATGGGCAACCCATAATTAGAGCACACCCTTCTATCCCTTTCCTTTTGGGTACATGTTAATGAGCGAAGTCTAGAGGCAGAAGTTATCCGGCTTGACGTCCTTATCCGAGCAGACGAGAGATTCACAGTCGCTATTGTAGAAAGCTCAGTAGCAGACCTAGGGGAGGGGGTTAGGCGGTTTTTCTCTTTGAAAGCTTCTGCGCATTGACACAATGGTAGTTTGTTAGTTTTAGTTAAGGAAAACATCGACTTTAACATTAATTTTCAGCTTCTTCTTCGAGTTTGGTGGCCATTTTTCCCTTCGTCCTAAGCAAAAAGACTTTTAAACACGATTATGGTCAGCCAATGGAAATCGTTCGACAGATCACGTGCTTGGCTCATAAGAGCAGGCAAATATCTCATGTTTCATTGCCTTCCATTCGGCCTCAAGGTGATGCCTTTATCTGGTATTTTTGGTTTTAGTTGCAAGCCATATCCCGTATCTATTCCACCTTGTAACTCTGCTGGTTTCAACGGGGCCTCCCACAATCCGCGCATCCATCCATGGATTACTTATCAATGTCATCCACTCGCTCTGCACCTGTACCTACATCAAATTCAGTGGTAAGTGCAGAATGGTCATGTGCTCGTTAATCCCTTGTCTTTCACTTATTGGTTTGTTTTATACTACAGAGGAGACTCTAACACTGCTCCGAATGCGGTTATCCGAACTTTCGACTCCAAAGTTCTATCTTCTTTTCGGTAAGTCAGCTTCTAAGCAGTAAAGGAAGCAACGATAAAAGTGCATTTGAAAATCGAGACGAAGAATTGGCAAAGGGAAAGAATTTAGATGCTCCCTTATTTCTTTTCCTCTTCCTTTATGGTGATTTTCATTCCTTTCAATTGTCTCCGCATCCTTGGTAAAAAGTCATTATTTCATTATAATACTATAATCATTTAATCACACGTGATACAGAAGAAGTCATTTAAGAAGTCATTTAGTCCTTTTAGAAGTCATTTAGTTTTAGGATTAATTTATTGTTTACTTATATTAGAAATTGGCCAGGAGTAGCTTGGCTGACAAAATGTTTATCACCTCATTTTGTTCATTAGTAATTCGGTTAAAAACTAGATTTGTTGGACATTGAAGAGGTTGGCCGCTTAGTAGAGGTGCTACTGTACTTTGGTTGTATATTTCTGGGTGAGTTTACATTTGTTGTTAGGCATCTCTAAAATTGAGACGCCGGCTGTGAAGGCTTTTCGGGCGACTCAGCGTGGGCACAGGTTCCACATCAAGGACAGCGGAGGAGCATCTATAACCATGCCGAACATTGAAACTATTACCGAGGTGTTGCTGGAAATAATGGAGGTATTGGTGCCTTAGTTACAATCATAGTCATCGTTTTGCTGCAACTTCTTATTTTGTCTTCTTCTGCTCTTTCCTCTTCCATTTCGTCTACCTGTTATTCTCGTCTTCTTTATTTTCTTGTTCTACTTTTTTTTCTTCTGTGCTCTCTTTTTTTCCCTTCCTCCATTACTAAAGAGAAGTGATATCTGTTTTTCATCTTTTTCTTCATCATCATCTTATTATCATTATTTTTTACTTCTTTATTCATTTTTTTATGCATTTCTATTCCTTCCTTCACTTGCCTCTCTTTTCTTCGCCACTTTCTAGCTGCTCCTGACCCTTTTTCTCACCATCTTAAAAATCAGAAACGTCACCATCATTATGTTTGTAGTAAACAAACTCGATTTCCTATTTTCCCAATAGACGTGTATGAAAGACATACCCGACTGCACTTGGCTCAAGAAATGGATGGAACTTGCTTCAAAGTACGGAAAATGCCATACCAACCTCTTTGAGTTCCAACCTCTTTGAGTTCACTAATGCCATATGTTTTTATCCAGCTTCGCGTACCAATTCAACCCTGCCCTACAACCACGTACTATTGTCGTGGTGGGATGCATCAGCAACGAAGCCAGCGATGATATGGTTCAGCGGGTACTACAAGTACTGATCATTGTAGGTGTCACGCAGCCTCTTTGTCATCGCCATCAACATTGTTATCGTGATTTTGTCATCATCAACATCTCCATCATCGTCTTCGCATCATGATATCCATTTTTCTGCCATCTTTGATAGATCTTCCACATAACAAGCATCTGTAGGCAATTCCATTAAGTGAATCGTCAAGTGCTAATTATTTTCTTCCTCAGCGCTCAGTAACTACACAGATCTAGTGCTTATCGGCCTTTTACGATTTTTTTACGATCTTTCATCTTGTAGATCTTTTAAATAGCAAGCAGCTGTGGAAAATACCATTAGGTGAAACATCAAGTACTAATTTCCTTCTTTCCCAGGCGCTCAGCAACTACACAGATCTAGTGCTTATCGAGGCCGCCGTCATATGTCTTACCAAGCTGCAAGGAATCTTGGGAAAAGTAAGGGTCTATTTGTGACGGTTAACGTTTGATGTTGTAAGCTGTTGAATAATGGCAGCGCCAGAAAAAGCTTCTGCACATTCACGAGCTTCATGACAATAGCCAGCTGAATTGTTCGAGTAAAGCTAATAAAAGCTGAATTCAATCGCTGTTTTCTGTACAGCTTCAAAAATATTTAAAAAAATATATACTTACAAGGAAAATTATAGTTTTTATTTGCCTTTTTTGGAAATTCTCGATGAAATAACTTGGTGGGTTACTTGAGCTAGTCTAGCGTTTTCAGCAATGTCTTTAATCCCTAAACGTTGCATCATTTTTGTTTACTATTTGCAGGAATCCAAATTCCACAAGGCGTTCTTCTGGATCGCTGTAGCAGTGTTGCAGGTATTAATACACGGGTATTGAATGTGTTAAAAAAATCTAACACAGAAACTATTTGATATGATTTGCATCATAAAATTTGGTCTATTTGCAAGAAACCCTGAAAATGACTATCCACTTTTGACCTGATAGTAATGTTAAATTAAAAGAGCTCAGTCACTCACTCGATTAAGTTCTCTCCACTAGTTCTCTCTCTCTCACTAAAAGGGGTCATTCTCTTTTCATAGACTAGCTGTGACTGCTCTTAAAGCTTTCTTAGCTAGCTCTGTACCCCTTTGTTGGCGAGGCCATCCCCCTTCCGGGGTCCCCGCCCCGTCTAACTGGGACTCTTCCTTCAGCTTTAAGGGCTGGCTATGTACCCCAATGGTTTCGAGGTCACCTCATCCTCGTAGTCTAATGGCAATATGCCTCTGTTCTCTCTCGGCCACTCCACCTTTATAGTATAACCACAATGTGCGACTCTTTTCTCAACTTTGAGAGATTGCTTCTGTACGCCTATTGTTTCGAAGTAACCCTTCTGTCTGATGGTCTTATCTCTCTAGGTCATCCCACCTTCATAGTACAACCCAATGTTCGACTGTGCTTCCGGTTCTTTACCCCTGTGGCCTCGAGGTCACATTTTTATGGTCTAACTGCAACTGTTCTTTTAGCTTTCAGAGCTGGCTCTTTATCCCTGTGGTCTTGTTCTGCTGGAACAAAGTCTTCTAACTCTGGATTCCCATGGGGTATTCGAAGAACAGGTTTGGAAAATATGCCAACTGAATTTCCGTATCTTTAACAACTAGCATTTATCTACTTTAAACTGTTATGTATAGACAAATTAGAGGAAACAGAAAAGTAGGGGCTGCAGTCAAATGTGGCGATCTAACGCTGCTAAGGGTTGCAGTCTAGTGTGGCGATCTAGCGTTGGCTGACCCTCAAACGTAGCATTTCATGTCAGGAAAGCTGTTGTAATTTCCACGGGTCTGACGCAGTTTAATCTGTCACATTCGAAGGCTCACAAAGTGTTGATGGCAGTGAGGCAAGAGCCACTTCTGGAGTTCCACTGTAAGCAAATGGACCACTTTGTCGGCGTAAGCTTCTACGAGAACTTTCACTTTGCTTTGGTGGCACATCTTGTTAAAGGTAATACTGGGCTCGAACTGTGTCACCTTTTTGATCTCTCAAAGCCTCAGCGATCGATAGACAAAGGTAACTCCAAAATACCATTATTTATTAGCCATTTTGCCAATTGGGTGAACACATTCGGGCTGAAACTTATTATGAAACTCTCACTAGTAATTTTTGTATTAAAGTCCCTCACCTATTGTTTCTTTTGCTCCATTTGTCCACCCTTATACATGTGCACACGTGCGTTTTCTCTACTATACTCTGTGCATTTACTTTGTAGGCGTTTACCACCCTCAGGCGACATCGTCCGCTCGAGCGATTCGTGTCTTAAACCTGATGCTCGACATAACAAGCAAACACAAACACAGGTTAGGGCAGCGATATACACGCCTATTCAATCAATTATCAGTCAGTCAGTCAGTCAGTCAGTCAGTCAGTCAGTCAGTCAGTCAGTCAGTCAGTCAGTCAGTCAGTCAGTCAGTCACTCAGTCAGTCACTCAGTCAATGTGTTAATATCATTGTTAATAGTATCAGACGCGGAGTCGTATTTTCACATATAAACAATAACAAAGGAGTGATAGATCGATATTATGTAAGGCATGCAACATATTTCACATAACTGTCGTATATACATGGATAATTTATTAATCTTCGTCTATTCAGCAGAGACAAGTTTGCTGTCACCAAGGAAAATCTGGCTTATCTCGCAGGTAAAACTTGTATGCATGTGGTATGACTTGATTCAGGCGGCCTTTTATTGCCAATGGTTAATAACAGGATGAAGAATGCTACTTTCGATGGAACGTTATAATTTCTTGTTTTTTGTTTTCTTGTAAATGCCTATATTTATATGTAGAAGAAAACTGATATTATTTCAATAACATTTTTTTTTTATCATCAACAATTGTTTTGTTTTGTTTTGTAGCAGAACACTGATAACATTTCAAACGACGTTCTTGTTTGTTTTAAGCACTAATCCCTGTATCAGAAGACGTGCGGAACCGACTAAAGCCTGGAGACTCGACGAACGATACTACTAACGGTTCCATAGCGCCATCAACTTCCGACGCCAATATCAACAACACTTCCGGTTCCATCATGTCGATAGAGAGTCGCGTGTCCATCGTGATAACTCCGTCGGAGTCCCCTCGGGCTGACGATGTTTCGGCCAACAGACAAGCGTTCGTGTGGCCGAGTGAGTGCCAACACTTGTTGCTGGACCCAGGGATTGTGAACGACAAACAGACGCAAGCACTTCTGCTGACCACCCTGGTAAGAGGCTTTGATAAAGAAAGGAAAAGAAAACTGGGCCGACTTTTATCCAGAATTGCAGCCATAGGCTGAATTGCCTTAGATTTACATTACACGGGGTCTTATACGGACTGCTATATAAGGCACACTGTGCTGCCACATAGTTTACACGTTTGAGAGAGTGTTATAATGTTAATGCCCCTTTTGGTTATGCGGCCGACTACAGACACTAAAGGTTAACTCTGCCTTCTTCAGTGGTTCTTTAATTTCCCACAATAACAGGTTGGTTAGCTAGGTTTTTGCGAGACGGGACCGCCATTTAAGGTAGTCATCCGAGCTACGAGGGATACACAGTACCCAATGTTGAGAGCCAGGTTTTTTACACCTCTGATAAAATCAAAGTTCACCTGACCTGGGTTTGAACCCTGGAAGCGAAGCCCGTACCACTGAGCTATCGGGCCACTTTGATGTACTCTTTACAACTGTGACGGCACTTATACCGCCGCAAAATATCAGGGCAATTGAGATGTACCAATAGCCAACTTAATTCATTTGGACGCAGTTGAATCCCGATGTATCATTAAAAGAATGGAGTTCTGAAGTTTGAGTTATACGGAGTCCGGAAACCTGTGTTCTCATTTGTTCTACAAAGGCTTAAATTAACCAAAGTTTGAAAGAATCGAAAGCACAACACCATCCTAGCTGTACTGTATAAGATAACAATAGCAGCTCAAGGGAATTAGAGATCTGACTTCGAGATATGGGATAGTCAACTTATCGAAGGGTTCGAATTATTAAGGTTATAACCGTTTTTAGTGGTATTCGTAAATTATATTTGAATTATAAATTATTTTTGCATCCTATAGGTTATTTCCGATTTGGTGTGTTCTGAGGAGCCAAGTTTTGTTGCATTCAACTAAAAATAGCCTTCAGTTTAACCCAATCTGAGCGCGCGTAAGAAAGAAATCAACTACAGAATTCTGGTAAAAGCTTTTCTTGGGCGCGTTTTTTTACTCGTGATTACGGAATGAGAATGATTAGAATAGAAAAAGCGCGCGTTCGTTTATCCCACGTTCCCTTTCCGGAATGGAATGAAGGCCATTCAACCCATTCTGCCACCTGTAGCAGAATGACTCGAATGCCATTCAGAACATTCTCTACCAACCATTCCCATTCCAGAATGATAGGAAAAAAACGCGCCCTAAGGTGTATGATGACACAATGTTCTCTTGACAGGTTATGCTGCTCGAGCATACGGCTAGCGATGTGGAAGTCAGATACTTGTATCAGCTTTTAGCCGAGGCCAGTTTGGTGTTTCCCAGTGTTTTTCCAGTTATGTAAGTTTTTATGTAATAGGGGACTTGCGCTAAGAGATCACGTGGGGGGGGGGGAATTCAAGCCGAAGTAAAAACGGAAATAACTGCGTACGTCACGTCAGAGAACAACGGGAAAATAATAATATCAAAACCGGAGTTTTTGGAATAAGCCCCTCCCCCCAACTCCAACATACACTTCGCATAAATTCTCAAGTCAAACCATCTCTACTATGATCAATGACATGATCTAGCCAATATCTTATACCAACAGCATCAGCGAAGGTGGTATACGTATAACATGATGGTAGGGAGGCACACGCAATAGGTAAAAGAAATAAGCCATCTACCTCGGAAATACTAAGGAAATAAGGCCCTGGGTTAATGGAGTTTTATTCGGTATTTATTGTTTTGTTGGTCAAAATATTTCAGATTTTGCCAACTGGACTCCAACCTTGGGACAGTGCTTGGTCACTCTGAGGATCTGCCAACTTTGAAGGCGGTGCAGACTATCATTCACTCCGTTACAGCAGCCAAAGACTCGGAGGATGCCATCAGGAATAGCTACCTTGCGTGTAAGTCAAAACAAACGTATTATAGAATTATGTTTTAAGGTATTTACATTTAAAACTCTAATACGTTTTTTTAAAGAATGACCATGTTGGAACTAAAAAAGACAACTAGTAAGCTCGCATGCGTTCAACAAATCAAGTTTAGGGCTGAGAAACAGAAAGGATCTCAGAAGAGACAGAAGACTCTGGAAAGAGTCTAGACCTTAGATTGAGCCCTTTTAAGGAGAGATGAGACCCATATGCGGGCGCACTGACTCAATGGGCCACCTGTGACCTGGAGTAGCAAAATGGAAATTATTAGCAAAACCTGAAAATTGTACGGCAGAATCAACAGATGAACCTATTGTAGTTTGTTTATTCACGTTTATGTTCTTTTACTTCTACCTGCAGCATTTGGTTTCACTGGGTTCAGTCAGTTTACCAAGTTCAAAGACCAAAGTGGACAGAATAACAGAGCGCAGCTTTTCATGAAGTTCCTAGAAGCTATCCTTGAAGTCTACGGCAAAGGAATGCCATCAAACATCAACAAAGCCCTCCAGATCAGAAAGACCAGCAGCATGACATCGCCCAAAGCAAATGCTCTTAGTTCCAGCAGTGGGGACATCCCTTCGATCGGTTCGTCGACTAATCTATCCTCGTCACTGACATCACTTCCTGCAGCAGTTGGCAGCTCGGACCTAGGCATTCCAATGCCTTTCAAACGGACAGGCTCTTCTTACAGGCCCAGAAAAATATCTGGGACTATTCGACTGAAGAGAAATAAGTCGACTAAAGCTGTGAGGACTACTTCGGTCCAGGGCACTAAGTTTTCTTGACAAGGGGGATACATATGTTTTGAACTTCATTTAAAAAAAGGGCGAGAGAAAAATCTGACCTACAAAGTCTTTGATTCCTTTTCCTAAATGCGACCTGTATTCCATACCGCCAGGCTTTTATATTTCAATTTTATATTGAAAGAAATTACAAGAAAGTACTAGAAAGTACAAGAACTGGAGATCGATACCATTTATTTAAGATGACGTACCGACAAATGTGTATGGGTATATCATTTTTCATATACATATATAGGTTTTATAATAAAATTTGTATTTTAATTCTAGTTTTAAAAATAAGCATTTTGTTTGCGCTCCGAGCTAGAAAGTACAAATAAGAACAAATAATCGACGAATAATCTTGCACAGAACGCTGAATATTTCAATACTGTGATGGAAATGAAAAGTGTATATATAAAGCGACCAGTTTCAGATAAATGGAAAACGATCAGCTTTATACATGTATCGTTTAAACGTTTAAGTCTAGTTAGAGCTTAGTTCCATTAAGGTTATGAGCAAGACACGAGTAAATAAAATATCACTATACCGTGACCATTTTAGCTTAGCGCAGAGGATAGAAGAGCCTGTCACACCGCGAGGTATTGCATTAAAACAATCCGTTTTGAGAAATGATCAATTCCTTATCTGGGCATAACAGTGGGATTCCGCTTCATTAATTCATTCATGTTGATGTTGTTGTTGTTTGTTTTTTTTTGCTTTTTATAGCCCTAGAAATGTGTAAGTTGTCTCCATGTTACGTTGCAGCGATTCGTCCTTACGTTTTTGCTGGCCGCCATCTTTAAATACCCTCGAGTTTGAGATTGTCACAGGTTTTCCGCCCGCAAGCCCCAGACTCTTTGATACCCATATAGAAAACGAGGGTCACTGGGTAATGCTCCTTGTTTATTGAAATCACAAAACAAACATAATCAATCAACATCTAATTACTAATTGATGTACTCGTTCATTTGGCTTGTTTATGCGGGTAATTTCTCTGCTTTGGGCCCTTTCATCAGTTCTGAAAATGTAACGTAGTTCATTATGATTATTGTTTTTATTTGCGAACCCTATATACACTCTTTTTTTTCACCCAATACACTTTTTATTTCACCAAATTTTAAGAACATACTAAGAACATGCCGAGGCTGAGATAGCAGAAAATGTTTATTTTCTCTAGTCCCAATGCGTCCTAAAATGCAGAATCAAAACTGTGCCCATAGTTACAACCTGATTATTGCTATTGATCATTAGTGTTATTCTCTTAATAATAATTAATTGGGTAAACAGTTAAGTAACATATTCAGCCTTAACATGCTCCAAAAAACAAACCGCACAGCCTCAACTTAAATTTAGACGTTCTTTTAAAATCTTATAGAATCAATACAAGTAAAATAGGAAAGCTTAGAACCATTAGATTTGGGAAGGGTCATGTTTGCGAGGCCGACGACAACGATTGTCTCGCGCGACAATAGCCACTGTTCAGAGTACCTCAGCAAAGTCCGCAGAAGCTCTTGCAGTTTTTCTTGGCGAACTTGGCCATGCGTCCAGTTCTACGATTGCAGTGCGACAACTTGATCACCTGAAAAGAACAAAAAACAAACAAGAATATTTGATAAATAGGGGGTTTTATGCTTCCCAAAATATAAGCGAGCTAACACCCCCAGCTACGGCCCTGGAATCTCATGGAATGAACTTTACACCCCCAGCTACGGCCCTGGAATCTCATGGAATGAGCTTTACACCCCCAGCTACGGCCCTGGAATCTCATGGAATGAGCTTTACACCCCCTGCTACGGCCCTGGAATCTCATGGAATGAGCTTTACACCCCCTGCTACGGCCCTGGAATCTCATGGAATGAGCTTTATCCCACACGTGACGACACTTACGTTGCCACAAATGTTAGAACTGAAGTGGTCGCGGCATTCTGTTGATTAGAACGGTGTGTATTAATGAATATTCTTTGGTTTTAAATAAAACAACTAAACACAAATGGTTAATGGAGGGATCGTTAAGTTGCGCGTGTCACTTCTTTTACCCTTTTTTCCACAGGATTTACGGGCCCTTCCAAGTCGAAAAGGCATGGCTATATAAGCGAATATGTCACCCCATTTTCATTCTGAGCGCGATAGGAATTTGATATTGTGGCACGAAGGCGTATGAGTGGAGACTCTAAATCAGGGCAATATAGCTCAAGAAGAATTGACTCACCTCTTTCGTCGATCGGTTGATCGTTAACTGCCAATAAAACGCATTCATTTCAGAAATTTGTTCATTTCATATATTGTGCCCCCCCCCCAAAAAAAAATATATATATAAACACCCATATATTTTGTGATAATTTTTTCCCTTCACTTAGACGTACGTGTGAAAGATATTGGATAATAGCCAAGGGAAAAATATAGCACAATTTATGTATTAACTGGCCATTTTTGCCATTATGTGGAAATATAATAGCTAGTTGTTCATTTTTCGCACAATTAATCGTAGCTCAAAGAGGACATCGAGATCTACGACGAGTCCACTACGAGGTCGATCCCGACGAGCCAACAATATCCAAGGTAATACGCTTTTCGTAAAACTTGCTAAAAGACTAACCAATCACAAACATGTTTAGTCCCTTACCATTCTCCCTGAGCATCTCATCAATGAAAGCGTTTGCCTGGCAGAGCAGGACGGCAGCGACCAACAGAACAATCAGGGTACGCATGTTGACACGAGTTTTCCGCGCGGTTTGGACGTGCTTGCAAGGGGCTGGTGATATGTTGTGATTTTCTTGTCTGCTATCGGCCCTTTTTATAGAAGCCCAAGGGGCGCATGGTTCGTTTGCAGCTTGGTGGACCATAAGTGGTGATTAACTGTATCTGGTCTACTCTCAAGGGTGTAGTCGCTATCATGGGATCTGGTGTGTGAATTTGAGGATTGATGTGGTTTTGTGTATACGATAGTAAGCACAAAATAGAGGAGAAATGCTTGTAATTAATTTATATTACTTGAACATCGAAAAACCACTAATTTCTTTCAGAATTACAGTTTTAAAAGCTTGGATTCGTTTGGTTAAATTTAGGGTGACAAGCTTGTGCTTGCGGCATTTGTGTGTTTAACTGTTTTTTTTTTTTTTTTTTTTTTTTTGGAAGAATATATATCTTCTCTCATATTTACTAAATAGACTGTCTGGCACTGTTGTATCCCGCCAACCCGAACAAATTTGCCTTGTATTTGTTATTTATAAATTTATTAGCAGTCCCTTTTCCTTTTTGTTCATTGACAAGCGCGGACAATACTGGCTGAACTTGACCTATATAAGTGAAAAAAAGGTCGCACTCGCGTTTTTTTAAATTGTGACAGCCTTTTTTTGTTTTGTTTTTGTTTTCTTAAAGTTCCACGAAAAGAAGAAAGCACATCCAGGGGCCCGTTTCTCAAAACTCCCGGTGATTAACGGGCCCGTAAAATTTATCGGGAGACTTTACGGGGAAATTATCGGGTTTGAGCGAGTGTTTCTCAAAACCCCCGATAACTTCCCGAATTTATCGGGAGCCCGTAATCTTTGCAAACGCTTTGTTCAAATAAACAATGAATTAACGGGAAAAAAATGTCGATGCTACATGACACCTGGAACACTTTGCCTGATCATTTCCGACTAAAGAGCCTACGTTTAAATCAGTTAAATGCCTGCTTTTACAATATTACAGCCGAGCGCTGACCATTTCCTATAACGTAGATGATCCAAGGTCGTTCAAGACAATTTGCATCAAGTGTCACAAATCTCGTCTGCTCGACACAGCCATTTCATGTTGTTTTTAGCTTTCAATAATGTTGACTTGTCAATTAGCTTTTAGTTCTCTGTCTTACTTTTGTTTTGTAACTCGTAACATTGGTCCCACAGTAATTGGTTATGCTGTTTGTGGTGTCCCAGTCTACTATTTGTACTTGTGTAATTTAATTAATTTATAGTGGACGAAGTTAAATAAATAAAAAAATAAATAAAATAAATAAAATGTATTGCAAGGTTTGTATTTCCAGCGAAAAAAGTTTAGATATTAGCTAAAACATCCAAAAACATGAGCAACTTGTAGTAAAATCTTGCACTGAGTGTGACTGTTTGTTTACAATTCTCGCGAGCAGCATGTCAAAATGAATGACAGCTAGCTGTCAAGAGAATGAATTTGATTAGTTGAGGGGCGAGATGGTCGCCTCTGATTGGTGCAGGTTTACGGGACGACGTAAATCGGCGGGAAAACCATATGACCGGGGAAGTTTACGTGAACGGTGCCACTGCGAAGGGGATTTTTTTTAAAGCAAAACAAGACGGGTAGAAAAATGATCAGTTTTGAAGTTTTGAATAACCAAGAAAATTTCAATTTCGAGAAAACAAATAAATTTTGAACCTTATTTTACGATCTCAAAATGCTTCACGTTAATTAACGGGAGGTCAAGGGCTCCTGTAAAATATCGGGTGATTTTACGTGAATTTTTACGAATCCGATAATAACTGGAGTTTTGAGAAACACCACAGATTTATCGGGAGGACTTAACGGGATTTTAGCGGGCCCGATAAGTTACCTGGCGTTTTGAGAAACGGGCCCCAGGCCCGTACAATCCCCCCCCCCCCCCCCCCCCCACAACGGCCGAAGGTCCACTTTCGGTTCTCAATAGACGTGCTATTTGTAGACAAAACTATAAAGCATAAGCTAGATCACTCTAGTATGTCGCCAAATCCGACAGTAAGCGTCCCGTGGAGATACTGCAAAGGCATAAAAAAATCCCTTTTTTGTTTTTTTGGGGGGTTGTTAGATTTTTATCAGAGAACTCCCGCCCCCCTCCCCCCCCCCCCCCCCCCAATAAAAATCCTGGGGTGACTTGTTTTTTGATCCCAAAAACCTTCATGTAGCACGTGTGGCATTGCGCTCGAGACTCGCAATAATTGCAATGTTTAAATGCTTGAATAGAATAATTGCTTATAGCGGTAGCTAATGGTGCAATGACAGGATCAGTTACTGCTTCGCCGGTCTTAAAGGCCTAGATTTGTGGCCGTAATTATTTCACGCCTGAGAGGTTATTCCAAACAGTGGTGTTTGTAAACGTTCAGTAAACTCATCAGCTACCCGTATCTGAATTTGTGTCCCCTGGTTCTTAAGGATCCAGGCACAATCAGTAGCATATCAAACATATTCCCCACGGATAGTGTCCTTCGTATGGATTGCCTTATATGGGAATAGATGCCCATATTTAGAAGAGCTAAAGTTCTCCCGCTCCCCGATCTCTAGAAAACATGGTGAAAAATACTGATTCCTGTTAATTTGAGACTCGCGGCAAAAATTATTAAGCAAAACTTGCTCGCTTGGTCAAATCTTTTTCTTACTAATCCTATAAAGTCCTTAGACCCAGGCCTCCGAGAGATTGACCGAGCAGGTTTTAAGGTTACCCAAATATTGATATGCGGATCTAGGAGGAGGGTTTAGGGGGTTTAAACCCCTCCTTGGGCTGCCAGAAAGCCATATGTAAAAAAAAATCACCCACTCCTCCCTTTGTCAATAAGCCAAACCCCCCTTAAGCGAAAACCTAGATCCGCCCCTGACATTTTCTATAGAAAATGAAATGTCAAGCAAGTTATATTAGGTATTTAGAACAGTTCCAGGCCCTTGTGTAACCTTCGATCTGTAGGGACCCTATCCTAGGTGTTCTAGCGTACCCCTGACACTGCTGGTCGACCGGTAGTCATGCATGACGGCGGCGTTCAACTGATTTAATAGTGATGATTCCATAAGACGTGTAAGGGGGCCATGTAAACACACACGTACGCGGTACGTGTACCAAAGACAAATCGCCCGCGATGTAGTCTTTGACACGACTTTAAAAAGTAAAAAAAAAAAAAACACGGATGCGATTTTTTATGTGATATCATTTTTTTTTGGACTAGACAGGTTGTAAAAGAAATTTAAAGTCAATGAGTAATTATTGTGGTTTCGTTAATCTTATCGTTTCAGTCTGTCTAAGGTTAGAATGCCCTTCTAATGATAACTTATCGGCGCCAAGATTGTTCATAAGAGGGAAATAATTTTTACTGCGTTAACCATCAAACAAACCTTGTGCACTTGTCCTCGGCTTCCCCGAGGGGGGGAGGGGTGGCGGGCTCTATGCGGAAAAATAGGGGCATTTGTAGGGACTTTGGAGCCCATTTGTGCCCCAATGGTGGGGGAAAATATGCGGCTTTTGATTTACTCGGCCCTACCCCCTGAGGGAAATTTTCTTGTGGTATACCGCGTGGAGACTTGGACTAGCGTGGTTGTCAAGCAAGATGGCGGATCATGTATGTCAGTATAGATTGACGTAGATCGTGTGTCAGTATAGACTGACGGAGATCGTGTGTGCCAGTAGAGGCGACAGAGAATCATGTGTCAGTAGAGTAATTTCAAGTCGTCACATGTACAGTTATCAGCAAGTGTTTTTATCTCATCACAAGCCATTTGGGCGCTGTTGTTTGTATATTATTGCACTGGATATTGTTAAAAAGTATTATTGCACAGGATATTGTTAAAACAACGTTGGGTTAATGGAGATTTGTCTTTATTTTTACACACTTTAAAACATTATTTTGCACAAATTGTTACAATATGGGGGGAATATGGGGGTTTGCTTCATATGTGCCCCACCATAATGGGGACTTTTCTCGAGAGTAGAGCCCCACATATGAAATATGGGGGCACGGAGAGCTTGATTGTCAAAGTCCCCATATTTCCCCGGGCTCCCCCGCCCCCTCGGGGAAGCCGATGACAAGTGCATTGTTGTCCACTTTATAATTGTGAAGGTATAAAAAAACTAAAACTGTTAACAACCGTTAACTATAAAAAATCTAGTGTTTTTGAGGTTCTCAATAATAACCTGGTAAATTTTACCAGTTTCTGACAATATTTCGATGGCAGAGTTAGAGGAGGCTATGGCCTTTTGGTATATATAATAGTATAATAGTATAATAATAATAATAATAATAATAATAATAATAATAATAATAATAATAATAATAATAATAATAATAATAATAATAATAATAATAATAATAATAATAATAATAATAATAATAATAATAATAATAATAATAATAATAATAATAATAATAATAATAATAATAATATTACGACACCCTCGCAGACAAAAGTCTGAATTCAAAAGTCTGAATTACAGTGAAGGGTCATGCACGCCACTACTTTACACAATATTACTGAAATCGCACACTGACAAAATTATTAAACCTGTCTGTATTTCCTTGAAACCTATCGGTACGCATGTAGCCAGACCGGAGTGAGTAGCTATGGTTGACTTCTGTAGCTTTAGGAATGATATAGTTTAGAGGAGGCGATATCTTCGCTTTGGTGACAAAACTCTCACAGAGGCTATCACGACGAGCAGATAAGGACATGAGCCCTGCATTGGTAAGAGCCGTGCAATAATCAGTATGCGTGAAAATAATGCGCATCGCTCTCCTTTGCACCGCTTCCAGCAAATCTGATAGGAAAACTGGTAGACCTGCCCACACTGGTGCTGCATATTCTAGTACCGATCTTATCAACGCACAGTATATGCGGACTAAGTCATTAGACTGAACACCAGATTTTTTTAGTGATCTTAAGGCATATAACCGTTTGCTGGCCTTCTTAATAAACGTACTCTACATGCACGTTCCACGTGAGGTCACTACTCAAGTGGACTCCAAGGATCTTGTTGCTATCCACTCTCTTAATAGGTAAACCAGAAATATACAACTTCCCAGGGAGGGATGGTTGTTATTGAAGAAAGCTAACTCTCAGATCTCTGCATTTCTTCGGGTTAAGCCGCATGCCACGACTGGATGCAAAGTTACTAATGTCATTTACGACTACTTGTAGGTAGCTAGGACTACAACGCACATTCGATCACTTAGCTATCTTGAAGTCGTACGAGAAATTAGTAAGCAATGGTTGGTTGGTTTTGATAAAAATTTCTAGTAAAAAAGTACATTAAATAAGTTTAAGTAGCAGAAAGGTGCTTTTTTTTCTCGTAGATGATATATGACTGTTAATTATCAAGCAACAAAAGAGGTGTACTAAAAAAAGTGTTGAAACTCAATACAGAGAAAAATTGTTAAGTATTAAAGGTTATGTTACTTTATGTTATTATCCATTCTCTGTGTTTATTAGTATAGTACGTAACTTTCTTTCAAAAGCTGATAAAAAAAGCCCTTTGCTGTCTAGTAGTTAATCACGAGAAAAAAAAAACAGTATTAATGTTTAGGATGAAGCTCGATGCATCCCTATTGATCAAACTTTGATCTCAAAACACACCCTCCGACAACATTATCCCAGCAAACTTGAACAAACACGACTGAGTGGTTTATCACTATTATTCTGCAGTAGTTAACTTTCCCTCACTCATATGGTAGTTCGTATGGCGCAACTTGACTTATCCGATACGGTCATCACCAGAGATTTCTCGTCGATCTTATGCCAGAGTCGTACAAAATATGGAAAGACGTGGAAAAAATGGCGGGAAGAAAACTAATCATCATCACTAGCCACAATAAATGTACTTTTTGCCGCTAGCTCGTTCCAAATCAGAAAATGATGTTTTTGATGATGATGAAAATTATAGTGATGGTGACTATTGGAGATTCTTTTGTGACCACGAAGACTATGAAATTGATATTGGTATGGCGTAGATATGATTATGTTGATAATGAAATTGATAATGATGATGATGGTTGCAGTAGTATTGATGAAGCGGGGTGGCTGTGGTGGTGGTGTGTGGGTGTGTTTGCCTGGCTGATTAAAGGGGATCAGGACAGAAGCACGAATTTTAAAAGGTGAAAAGGAGGGAGTATGTAACTACCCCCGAATAACGATTTTAGCATAAAACACTTAAATCTTCTGTCCTTTTATTCAGAAAAGTTGGTGTACTTTCATTCGAGGGTCCATCATATGAAAATATTCGAACAATTGCAAAGAATGTTAGGGATATCGGCGAAGGATGTCTCGAGTGGAATTCTGAGCAGCTCAAGAAAAAATATCCTATGCTTTACTTGGATAAAGACCGGAAGGCGATACAAGGGACGAGCACTAGTTAATTGGAAGCCGAATCGACGCTAACAGCACTCCATGTAAGACTCAATTCTTAGTGACTGTATGCTTACTGACTAACAATTCTGACTGACTGGCTATAAAGGATTCTCGCTCTGGTTTGTTCGTTGGCTGCGTGTTTCTTGGAAATGTTTCATACGGCACAATACAGAAACCACCCCTCTACTAGTGTTCATTTTCTTATAGTATTTGAAAATATTGGGGAGGTTGGGGGGGAGGGGTGGGAGAGTCACGGGCTCCCATTGCCATAACCCCTGCTACTACCCTTTTTATGCCTGAACACATTAGGCGCTTTACCAGGATTGGCCGAGAGGGGGGGGGGGGGGGGTTCGAAGTCATAGGTATCATATGGAAAAAGCATTGGTATTTGAAGATAACTTAATAAGAAATGACCCACTTTTTGGCCGCCAATGGGGGGGGGGGGGAGGGGGGCTGATTGATGGTGTTTGTCACAGGAGCGGTTTGTGCAAATGGGTGGGATCTTACGAGATGGGGGACATGTTTTCGAGATTTTTCCCGGAGACATTTTCGATTGAAAACTAAAGGAAATATCTACAGCGCTAAAGCCGTTGTGATAACAGCAGGTACGTGTATTGTTATAAGATGTTAAAGTGGGGTGAGGTAGGAGGAGGGGGGGGGGGGGTTCTAGCGTTTACATTTTCACTAATATGATATGTTAGATTTAAATATCTTTCCCAAATTTTTTTTACTCTTTATTTAAAATAGAGGGATATAAAAAGGATTTTACCAAATTTAGATGTTAGTTTTTTTTAAAAAAACAGCGTTTTTTGGTTAAAAAAAAAACGTTTAAAAGAAAAAGTCGACAACAACGCAGATTTATGTTTTTAGAACGATATTTCGGCAGGCCAATACCTGCCTTCTTCAGGTTATAAATGAGTTACAATGGCATGTTATAGCTAGTATATGTACAAAGTTCATTGATGATTAACTAACAAAAGGTAAAAATAGTAATTGAGTGGCAAAGTACAAAGTTCATTGATGATTAACTAACAAAAGGTAAAAATAGTAATTGAGTGACTTATGGAAGATGGTAAATAGGGTGGTGTGGATTACTAAGTAGCTAAACGGTTTCTTCATGCCGGTTGAGGCCACCGGGTTCAAGAGTGCCAGCGCGAGCTATCAGTGTGGCTTCTCTTGCTTTGCGGATGGAGTCGCGGTTATTTCTTATTTTTTCAATAGGTATGAGCTCTATGTCAGAAGCGGAGTGGTTAGGTTTTAGGAAGTGTTCAGCGGCGTGGGTTGGTATGGATCGAGATTGGGAGTCTACAGTTCTGCGGTGGTCATTAAAGCGTTCTTTTAATTTGCGTTTAGTTTCCCCAATATATTGAAGGTTACAGCGGTTACATTGAATCATATAAATCACGTTTTTAGTATTGCAGGTTATGTGGGAGATTATAGGTCGTGTTTCACCTGTTGAGAAAAATGTGTAGCTTGTAAGGCCATCGGTTCTAATATAGGGGCCGGTTATGCAGTTTTTTCCGCAACGGAAAGCACCGGGAGGTTGGTTGGTGGGAGAGCGGTCGGAAGGTAGCTTGGCTTTAACGAGGATGTCGCGGAGGTTAGGTGAGCGGCGAAAGGCGACAAGAGGGTGCTCAGTGAAAACCTTATGGCATCGCTTAGACGAGAGTAGAAGGTTGTAGTTTCTACGGATTATGTTGTTGATGTTAGGTAGTGTAGGGTTATAGGTAGTGACAAAGGGGATGCGACGGGAGTTTTTGTGGTTGTTATTATTAGGGCGTAGGGCGTCAATGCGGGAAATGTTAGCAACGCGTAGGATTTGTCTCTTGAGAAAAGCGGGTTTATAGCCACGCTTGAGGAGGTAGTTGGTGAGTTCATTGCAGCGGTTATTAAAGCTTTCTTCTGTAGAACAAATGCGGCGAATACGGAGGGGGATGGCCTTTTTGGTGTGATGAGGATGGCAAGATGAAAAAAGAAGGTGTTGGTGTTTGTCAGTAGGTTTGGAGTAGAGGTCAGTTTCGATTTTACTATTAACAAGGGAGACATTAACGTCAAGAAAAGGTACATTGTTATAGGAGTGGGAGCTTGTAAATTTAATGGTGGGATGTAGATTGTTAAGATAATCTACAAAAGCGTTCAATTTGTCTAGACCCTCAGTCCATACAACAAAAATATCGTCGATGTATCTTAACCACGTATGGGGTTTGTAAGGGGCGTCACGCAAAGCGTTGGTTTTAAATAGACCAAGAACGAGACAGGCGAAAGAGGGTGCCATGCGTGTGCCCATTGCGGTGCCATGCTTCTGGAGGTAGTGTTTGTCATTAAAGGAGAAGTTGTTCATTTGGAGGATCATGCGGATTAAATCACAAATAGTGCCAGCAGGGATGGGGTTAGTGTTACATGTGCGAAGGAAGTGGTGACAAGCGTTGATGCCATCATTATGTGGAATATTAGTATAGAGGCTAGAGACGTCGAGTGTGACCAGGAGAGAGTCTGTTGGTAGGTTGCTGAGTGTTAATAAAATGTTTAAGTGGTTAGTGTCAATTTTTAGCTAATTGTGTGACATCAGTATCCGCCATTTTGGATCCGCCATCTTGGATCCGCCCTCTTGGATTTAATGAAAGTTATTTATTTTAATCAATAAAAACTGGGTAGCAAAATCTGAAGCTATTTGACAATATAATATCTTCGTTTCAAGTTTTATTAATCATTTCAGGTGGATATGAATGTATTTTTGCTATTTCTACAAGCACTATTTCGAGAAGGTAAAAATTTGACAAAAAAAACACCACCTACTAGTTCAAAAATTATTTCAGATCAAATATAATACAATATAATATTATAGTTTATTATTAAGTTAATTTTTGCTGCACATTATTGCTTGAGAGAATCGCCCATTGCGTGACGGACCCGACTGATGCGCATTGCGTGACAGCACGAGATAATAATAACATTTTCGCTTTTTGGTCAAACATGCATCTGTATGTGGAAAATAATCGTGTTAATTGAGTAATTGCTAAATTTTTTGTCCTTCGACTGCGTCATGAATAACAACAATCGCGAGTGAAATATGTCAGATTCCGGAGAAGGGACTGCTTTATGGCTCAAAAAAAAAAAAAAAAAAAAAAAAAAAAGAACTTTTGTTTGAATTGCATAATTCCGATCTAAACCCATGGTTACATAATCAGATAATCAGAGCATGTGTTGGTAATGTGACCACAGTGTGCAAGTCACGCGGAACCGAAGCACTGACAAAACCAGACTAAGCAAAAAAAGCATTCATTTCAGCTAATCATGGCAGCATCAAACAGATTCCTTCATCTTTCCCTCTGCCTTCTCTTCACCACTTCGTCAACATTCAGCAAAGGTGTTCCAATACCCAAAAAGCCACTAGGATATGTTTATGGCAACGGCAAGCCTACAGCGCCGATCCATCTGGAGGCATTCGTGGATCTCACTTGTCCTGATTGCCAACAAGCATGGCCCACAATCAAACAAGTAGCCAAGCTCTACGGGCCTGACACGATTCTTGTTTTAGTGCAGCCTTTCCCGTTGCCGTACCATACCAATGCTTTCATCGCTGCTCAGGTGAGTCAGAAGCCAATTATCAGAATTTATGAATTATAACGATAAATTATTATTGTTATTCGTAATTATTGTTATTCGTAATGGAAAACACAGACAGGTAATATTGGCTGTTATATTCTAGTTTGAATGAAGCTTACTGCCTCAAAATGCATTTTGTGGGGCTATTTTTGCTTTGGTGACCTTTTTTAAAATACATACCAAGTTATGCAAAGCACGGTATTTTATTGTTTTCTATACGCTTCAATGAATACGTATATAACATTATAAAATAAGATTACATTATGTTTATCAGATTGGCTTTCATATTCTTTATTTATAGGAGAAAGCGGCAGACCCTTCCCTAGAAGAAAAAAAATCCCCCCCCCCTTCTCCGTTCCGCCGTCTTAGAAAAGTAGCTTCGTCCCAGGCTACTCTTCTTTGCTGTCAGCCCCATGATGTTTGCGTTCAGACTCACAGTGTTCTTGAATATGGCAGGCGACAGCCAGTGCTGAAAAATGACTTTGCTTGAACAAAAAAGACAATGCTCTCGTGTTTTCAATTTTTCAACCGTATTATAAAAATACCCCGCAGTAATGATTGTGGCACGAAGCCACAATCTTATTATTTTATTTTTCTTCATATAAACACAGAGCGTGCCTGTGGTGGCTTCGTACAACAGCAGCCTCGTTTTCACGTGGATTGATGTCTTGTTCAAGTTTCAAAGCGAGCTGTATAACTTTCAGACAATGAACAAGAACAGATATGACATACTAAAGTAAGTGCACTCTTTTTTTATAAGAATGCCTAATATTTTAAGTTGAGGCTGGGTATATGTCTTAGCACTTTTTATCATCTGCACCAAGAAGCATATCTTTATTATCAACATAATTTTCAATCATTCATGAATTTCAATCATTGTCATTATTATCATCATTGTCATTTTCATTATCACAACATCAATATAATTATTATAAGCAGAAGAAGAACTTACAATTCTCAGTTGAGGCTGGGCCGTTCTTATTTTTGGGACATTTTAAGGCCGAATATGTTTTAACGATGTTCTTTAATTTTAGTGTATATAAGAATATAATATCCAATGAAATATCAGGAAGAGAATTTAATTAATTTATTTGATTCTGGATTTAAGAACGCATCTGGACAAAAAAAGTGTATCATATTATCGTCCACCAGTGTCCAAACCTTTCTTTGCTGCTTTCTTTCTGATGTTTTAATCTTTTCCATCCCCAGTATCGTGTCGTCCCTTGCGCCAAAAGCTGGAGTCCCCAGTGACATCATGAAGACTGGACTGACTGGTACTGAGTCGGATGGTGCTGCCCGGATAGGATGGAAGCACGGCTGTCTCCGTAAGTCGGCCTTGACGTACCAATTGTTAAATTTTTGAGCATGCGCTCGCGCTTTTCATTAAAAATCAGAAACACCCCATTTCTGACAACGTCAAATTTACTTATATTTTCCATTGGAAGACAAATTATGAATTCCAAAAAAGTATTTAAAAAGAAGATCGATACATATTAACTGGTATTCGACTCCTTATAAAGATTATTTTGGGTGGCTTGAATCAAGGCTTTGTCATAATCCAAAGTTTAGTCTTAAAATTCACGTTCGCGCTGTGGCACCATCATAATCATTTTAAACCCGATCACTGCGCGTACATGGTTAGATTATCCTAGAGCTCGTGCTCAAATAGGTCAATAGATTTATGTTTACATCAAACGAAACATTTTAGCAGAACAGTCAATACCGCCAGTGCGGAAAAACACTAGACTAGTTCCAGTACCGCGCGGTTAAATCAGCCTTTTTGTTTTTGGCGCCTTTTTACCGGCGAACTGTGACATTTTAGCGAATGCTTAGAAAACTAGCGCAAAGCTAAGGCTATCATTGACTCCCTTATTATCAAACAAGTCTGTCATCTTTTGTACAGTATGGTATGCTGTACACCTAGTCAAACAGCCACTGAAGTCAGCCTTTCGTACCTTTACTCAACACTAATGATTTTGTTTGTTTTCGCCAGAGCACGCGCATGCGCATACGTTATTCAGCACTGTTGCCAAAACCAAGAATTAGCATTGCTGTCTGATAAAAAAATATTTGTTTTTCATTAGGTACTGTGGCTGGCACACCCACATTCTTTATAAACGGGATCCCTGTGGAAGCGGATTCCTCCTGGACGGTACAACAATGGAAAGACGTCATTGACCCTCTTTTGAAATGATGTAATTGTACTTCTCATGTTATGACGTCATCTTCTTCGTTTACACCATTGACAGTCTTGGTTAATCACGTGATCAAATATAAATGCAATCGCAACTCTTATGATGACCTAAATCGCTTGGAATGAATTTGTCGTTCTTTTCGACCCTCTCGGAAACATAACAGTTCACAAATTTGAAAATGATTTATAGAAAAAAGTGTTTATTTCATTTTCAGTTACCGCTTATATTTGGTACATTGAAATAAACCAACAAGATATTATAGGGGTCTATTTTCACTTGGCAGTGTGAAACGGACACGTATGTTATGACATCATCTTCACGTTTTGTAAAGCCGCAAGACTAAAAGAGCAATTGTTTTGAAAATTGATAAATATTGACCCGATCCTGGTTTTTCTTTTCCTCTTCTGCGTACTTCTCTTGCGTTTGTGTCAAAATCAACTGAACGTAAGAGAAGACGGAAACGGAAGAATCCAACAATAAAAACTGTACAACAATAAAAACTGCAACTCAAGATTTGAGTAAAAAAATGCTGCAAAGATGAAGCCCAAATATTTTGGCTAAAATCTGTCATGTTCGGTGTAATTACGTGTTATATATACACCTATTTAAAAAAAAAGTTTAGTGCAAAACCGAAAGGACCCATGGATCCCAAAATACTCGTTCCAAATTAAAGAAATATAAATAAAACATACGAATATCAATATATATATAATATATATAATCAATAAATGGTCCTGACATCGCTTGAGTTTATTTATCACCTTTAATTTTACAACTACATACTACCCAAAAACACCTTTCGGTGGTAGAACTTCCATTTGGCAATTGCTATTCGCCGCTCGTGCTGACAGCCTTTATTGAAATAGGTGCATATTTGGAGGAAGGACTAGTTCTCTCATATCATATTCTTTTGAATATAAATCTTGATCAAGCTAGTAAGTAAAGAAAAATCAAGAGAACACAACATGTAAGTGTACAAGAATCTGATAAAATTGATTACTTCAACAAACAAGCACGGGCGCAATAACCAATAACCCTTCCCCGGTGTGTGTGAACAAACGTGCACAAACGTAAGTTATCTAAAGTTCCATCTCGGCTGTCATTATGGATCCAGGGCGTGAAGTATATATTTTATTGCCTACTGCTCTACTGTATTAGTTTTCTTTACCCATTGAGTGTTAATAGACCTCTATATTGACATGGGGTTACTTCTAATATTATTAATATCGCAACAGCCCCGATACAGGTTAGTTATAACTTTTAATAAACTAGGAGTTTCTAATAGAAAGTGAAGTTCTGGGAGCAGTCAACTCAAGGGGGGCTGGTTGCATAAAGCCTGGTCTAATATCCATAAGATAATATCCATATCTTCCTAGCAGGGCAATATTTTCTATAAAAAATATATACTGCTGCTTTCTTACTTGTAAAAAAAAAAGGTAATGAAATTGGTTTCAAATTTTGAGAAGAGTTCTGGATATTTTCTGAATTGATATAGGAAAATGCGTATTTCCATCAATGGTATCAGAGAAGTTGGTATTTAAGGATTATTCACTGGAGTGTAAATATTGCATTTAATAATCCAATCGACGAATAATCCACCAGATAAAGTCGAGGGGATTATTATGCAATATTCTTTGAGCTTGAGGCGAATAATTGTTTTAGTATTATTACCCAAGCGAATCTTAAGATTTTACTAACAAAAAACAGTTCTGATTTACTTTTTAGGTTTAACGGCCTTGTGGCCTCCCAGCAAAAAAAATCCACGCTTTTTTTCATTTTTTTTATGCTTTTCTCTCCCATTCTAAAAGTTACATACTTAATATCAAAACCCCTTCCCTCCCAAAAAACATTCGGCTTCCTTTATTGAAATAGGTGTATATTTGGGGGAAGGACTAGTTCTCTCATTATATTCTTTTAAATATAAATCTTGATCAAGCTAGTAAGTAAAGAAAAATCAAGAGAACACAACATGTAAGTGTACAAGAATCTGATAAAATTGATTACTTCAACAAACAAGCACGGGCGCAATAACCAATAGCCCTTCCCCGGTGTGTGTGAACAAACGTGCACAAACGTAAGTTATCTAAAGTTCCATCTCGGCTGTCACTATGGATCCAGGGCGTGAAATATATATTTTATTGCCTACTGCTCTACTGTATTAGTTTTCTTTACCCATTGAGTGTTAATAGACCTCTATATTGACATGGGGTTACTTCTAATATTATTAATATCGCAACAGCCCCGATACAGGTTAGTTATAACTTTTAATAAACTAGGAGTTTCTAATAGAAAGTGAAGTGCTGGGAGCAGTCAACTCAAGGGGGCCTGGTTGCATAAAGCCTGGTCTAATATCCATAAGATAATATCCATATCTTCCTAGCAGGGCAATATTTCTATAAAAAATATATACTGCTGCTTTCTTACTTGTAAAAAAAGCTAATGAAATTGGTTTCAAATTTTGAGAAGAGTTCTGGATATTTTCTGAATTGATATAGGAAAATGCGTATTTCCATCAATGGTATCAGGGAAGTTGGTATTTAACGATTATTCACTGGAGTGTAAATATTGCATTTAATAATCCCATCGACGAATAATACCCTAGATAAAGTCTAGGGGATTATTATGCAATATTCTTTGAGCTTGAGGCGAATAATTGTTTTAGTATTATTACCCAAGCGAATCTTAAGATTTTACTAACAAAAAACAGTTCTGATTTACTTTTTGGGATTAACGGCATTGTGGCCTCCCAGCAAAAAAAAAATCCACGCTTTTTTTTCATTTTTTTTATGCTTTTCTCTCCCATTCTAAAAGTTACATACTTAATATCAAAACCCCTTCCCTCTCAAAAAGCATTCGGCTTCCTTTATTGAAATAGGTGTATATTTGGGGGAAGGACTAGTTCTCTCATATCATATTCTTTTGAATATAAATCTTGATCAAGCTAGTAAGTAAAGAAAAATCAAGAGAACACAACATGTAAGTGTACAAGAATCTGATAAAATTGATTACTTCAACAAACAAGCACGAATAACCAATAACCTTCCCCGGTGTGTGTGAACAAACGTGCACAAACGTAAGTTATCTAAAGTTCCATCTCGGCTGTCACTATGGATCCAGGGCGTGAAGTATATATTTTATTGCCTACTGCTCTACTGTATTAGTTTTCTTTACCCATTGAGTGTTAATAGACCTCTATATTGACATGGGGTTACTTCTAATATTATTAATATCGCAACAGCCCCGATACAGGTTAGTTATAACTTTTAATAAACTAGGAGTTTCTAATAGAAAGTGAAGTGCTGGGAGCAGTCAACTCAAGGGGGCCTGGTTGCATAAAGCCTGGTCTAATATCCATAAGATAATATCCATATCTTCCTAGCAGGGCAATATTTCTATAAAAAATATATACTGCTGCTTTCTTACTTGTAAAAAAAGCTAATGAAATTGGTTTCAAATTTTGAGAAGAGTTCTGGATATTTTCTGAATTGATATAGGAAAATGCGTATTTCCATCAATGGTATCAGGGAAGTTGGTATTTAACGATTATTCACTGGAGTGTAAATATTGCATTTAATAATCCCATCGACGAATAATCCCCTAGATAAAGTCGAAGGGATTATTATGCAATATTCTTTGAGCTTGAGGCGAATAATTGTTTTAGTATTATTACCCAAGCGAATCTTAAGATTTTACTAACAAAAAACAGTTCTGATATACTTTTTGGGATTAACGGCCTTGTGGCCTCCCAGCAAAAAAAAAAAAGAAAAAAAAATCCACGCTTTGTTTTTTCATTTTTTTATGCTTTTCTTTCCCATTCTAAAAGTTACATACTTAATATCAAAACCCCTTCCCTCTCAAAAAGCATTCGGCTTTATTTATTGAAATAGGTGTATATTTGGGGGAAGGACTAGTTCTCTCATATCATATTCTTTTGAATATAAATCTTGATCTAGCTAGCAAGTAAAGAAAAATCAAGAGAATACAACATGTAAGTGTACAAGAATCTGATAAAATTGATTACTTCAACAAACAAGCACGGGCGCAATAACCAATAACCCTTCCCCGGTGTGTGTGAACAAACGTGCACAAACGTAAGTTATCTAAAGTTCTATCTCGGCTGTCATTATGGATCCAGGGCGTGAAGTATATATTTTATTGCCTACTGCTCTACTGTATTAGTTTTCTTTACCCATTGAGTGTTAATAGACCTCTATATTGACATGGGGTTACTTCTAATATTATTAATATCGCAACAGCCCCGATACAGGTTAGTTATAACTTTTAATAAACTAGGAGTTTCTAATAGAAAGTGAAGTGCTGGGAGCAGTCAACTCAAGGGGGCCTGGTTGCATAAAGCCTGGTCTAATATCCATAAGATAATATCCATATCTTCCTAGCAGGGCAATATTTCTATAAAAAATATATACTGCTGCTTTCTTACTTGTAAAAAAAGCTAATGAAATTGGTTTCAAATTTTGAGAAGAGTTCTGGATATTTTCTGAATTGATATAGGAAAATGCGTATTTCCATCAATGGTATCAGGGAAGTTGGTATTTAACGATTATTCACTGGAGTGTAAATATTGCATTTAATAATCCCATCGACGAATAATCCCCTAGATAAAGTCGAAGGGATTATTATGCAATATTCTTTGAGCTTGAGGCGAATAATTGTTTTAGTATTATTACCCAAGCGAATCTTAAGATTTTACTAACAAAAAACAGTTCTGATATACTTTTTGGGATTAACGGCCTTGTGGCCTCCCAGCAAAAAAAAAAAAGAAAAAAAAATCCACGCTTTGTTTTTTCATTTTTTTATGCTTTTCTTTCCCATTCTAAAAGTTACATACTTAATATCAAAACCCCTTCCCTCTCAAAAAGCATTCGGCTTTATTTATTGAAATAGGTGTATATTTGGGGGAAGGACTAGTTCTCTCATATCATATTCTTTTGAATATAAATCTTGATCTAGCTAGCAAGTAAAGAAAAATCAAGAGAATACAACATGTAAGTGTACAAGAATCTGATAAAATTGATTACTTCAACAAACAAGCACGGGCGCAATAACCAATAACCCTTCCCCGGTGTGTGTGAACAAACGTGCACAAACGTAAGTTATCTAAAGTTCTATCTCGGCTGTCATTATGGATCCAGGGCGTGAAGTATATATTTTATTGCCTACTGCTCTACTGTATTAGTTTTCTTTACCCATTGAGTGTTAATAGACCTCTATATTGACATGGGGTTACTTCTAATATTATTAATATCGCAACAGCCCCGATACAGGTTAGTTATAACTTTTAATAAACTAGGAGTTTCTAATAGAAAGTGAAGTGCTGGGAGCAGTCAACTCAAGGGGGCCTGGTTGCATAAAGCCTGGTCTAATATCCATAAGATAATATCCATATCTTCCTAGCAGGGCAATATTTTCTATAAAAAATAAATACTGCTGCTTTCTTACTTGTAAAAAAAAGGTAATGAATTCAAATTTTGAGAAGAGTTCTGGATATTTTTTGAATTGATATAGGAAAATGCGTATTTCCATCAATGGTATCAGGGAAGTTGGTATTTAACGATTATTCACTGAAGTGTAAATATTGCATTTAATAATCCCATCGACGAATAATCCCCCAGATAAAGTCGAGGGGATTATTATGCAATATTATTTGAGCTTGAGGCGAATAATTGTTTTAGTATTATTACCCAAGCGAATCTTAAGATTTTACTAACAAAAAACAGTTCTGATTTACTTTTTGGGATTAACGGCATTGTGGCCTCCCAGCAAAAAAAAAAATCCACGCTTTTTTTTCATTTTTTTTATGCTTTTCTCTCCCATTCTAAAAGTTACATACTTAATATCAAAACCCCTTCCCTCTCAAAAAGCATTCGGCTTCCTTTATTGAAATAGGTGTATATTTGGGGGAAGGACTAGTTCTCTCATATCATATTCTTTTGAATATAAATCCTGATCAAGCTAGTAAGTAAAGAAAAATCAAGAGAACACAACATGTAAGTGTACAAGAATCTGATAAAATTGATTACTTCAACAAACAAGCACGAATAACCAATAACCTTCCCCGGTGTGTGTGAACAAACGTGCACAAACGTAAGTTATCTAAAGTTCCATCTCGGCTGTCACTATGGATCCAGGGCGTGAAGTATATATTTTATTGCCTACTGCTCTACTGTATTAGTTTTCTTTACCCATTGAGTGTTAATAGACCTCTATATTGACATGGGGTTACTTCTAATATTATTAATATCGCAACAGCCCCGATACAGGTTAGTTATAACTTTTAATAAACTAGGAGTTTCTAATAGAAAGTGAAGTGCTGGGAGCAGTCAACTCAAGGGGGCCTGGCTGCATAAAGCCTGGTCTAATATCCATAAGATAATATCCATATCTTCCTAGCAGGGCAATATTTTCTATAAAAAATAAATACTGCTGCTTTCTTACTTGTAAAAAAAAGGTAATGAATTCAAATTTTGAGAAGAGTTCTGGATATTTTTTGAATTGATATAGGAAAATGCGTATTTCCATCAATTGTATCAGGGAAGTTGGTATTTAACGATTATTCACTGAAGTGTAAATATTGCATTTAATAATCCCATCGACGAATAATCCCCCAGATAAAGTCGAGGGGATTATTATGCAATATTCTTTGAGCTTGAGGCGAATAATTGTTTTAGTATTATTACCCAAGCGAATCTTAAGATTTTACTAACAAAAAACAGTTCTGATTTACTTTTTGGGATTAACGGCATTGTGGCCTCCCAGCAAAAAAAAATCCACGCTTTTTTTTCATTTTTTTTATGCTTTTCTCTCCCATTCTAAAAGTTACATACTTAATATCAAAACCCCTTCCCTCTCAAAAAGCATTTGGCTTCCTTTATTGAAATAGGTGTATATTTGGGGGAAGGACTAGTTCTCTCATATCATATTCTTTTGAATATAAATCTTGATCAAGCTAGTAAGTAAAGAAAAATCAAGAGAACACAACATGTAAGTGTACAAGAATCTGATAAAATTGTTTACTTCAACAAACAAGCACGAATAACCAATAACCTTCCCCGGTGTGTGTGAACAAACGTGCACAAACGTAAGTTATCTAAAGTTCCATCTCGGCTGTCATTATGGATCCAGGGCGTGAAGTATATATTTTATTGCCTACTGCTCTACTGTATTAGTTTTCTTTACCCATTGGGTGTTAATATACCTCTATATTGACATGGGGTTACTTCTAATATTATTAATATCGCAACAGCCCCGATACAGGTTAGTTATAACTTTTAATAAAAAAAATCCACTTTTTTGGCAATTTTTTTAAAAACTTTTTTCAACGCTTTTTCCCATTCTGAATGTTACATACTTAATATCAAAACCCCTTCCCTCTCAAAAAGCATTCGGCTTCCTATACGGCCCTGAACATTCTGGTAATAGCCAATATATGGAACATATGGAACATATATTGTTCTCTCTGATCGAATTGAAAAATCAATATCTGCTTTTTTAACCTGAAAATGCAATTTTGATATGTATTATTGTATTCTTTGTTCTTAATTCTAATCAATGACTTTCGAAAAAGTCATACTGGAAGGTAGGTAAATATAAAATAACAAATTAATATTAGTACTTTATACCGCTAACCAGCACAATAGAAACACAAACATATGCCGTATCTTGATAGATGGATTAGCAAGCTGCGTATCTTTGTCCGAATTTAATTTGTTTTTGCCTCATGATTAAAATCGATACCTCTGAGTGTCTTGTATGTTAGGTGAGATACACATACAAATATAGGGAGGTTTCTTATCTTCTTTTTCATTTTACCGCCGACTGTAAATGAAAGGGTACCCGACTTGAATGCGCTGTTGCCTTCAAGGTGACTTGTCTACTTTCTCTCGGGATAACCAGTCATCTAGAAAAAAGTTCTTCAGAATTTTGAATTTAGTGACAAGAAAAGGAATTTCAGACTATTCAGCATTTCTGTGAGCTAGAAGTACGACATGACTACCAAGGTCCGTTGGGTCTTGGGAGTTGTCGTCCTGATAACAGTTCTTCTCAACAGTGCATCAGGTGGGTTGAACCCCATATCGTAAACTACAATTTACTGGAGTCTTTAGTAAGAAGATTTTCTAGAAAAATCATCTATACATCTAGGGATGGACTTTATGAAAATGTAGTTCGTTTAAATTGCCGTTACTTCGGCAACAGAAGGCCGATGAACCAATAAAATTATACGTTAAATACTGTTCGCTGCTTTGAAAAGCACATCAGGTTCGTGTATTGTCGAAACTGAGTTTTCTAGTAAAAAGGCCTCTCTTGAAAAAAAGGAGAGAAAGTACCATCAATAATTCATATCTCCCGAATACTCAAACTCCCCGTTAATTTTACTCTGGCGGAGGCTTCACTATTTAAAAGGCGACTATGGTATTCAGAACGGTTGTAAGTTTTCAAATTTCTCATCCTGAAGGTGAGATCTACCCTGCTAGCAGCCGGCTTTCCAGTGGGTTTTTATTCGGAAATTATTATTTACGGGGTTTCGGGATTCCTAATGCTTTAGTTTTAATTCTTTTATCTCTTTGTTATTTCAAAGGATGCCCTAAAAAATGCAGATGCTATATACGATCATGGCTGATCACTAATTGTCGAGGGAAGATTCTGACGTCATTTCCGGATAATGTCGATAACGCTACAGTTGAGCTGTAAGTACCAACGCAGACCCTTTTCCTATGGGTTGAAGAAATCCTTTGATAAATTGAATACCGTGGACACAATTTTTTTTTTGCGTCGTGTGTCCCGCTAGCTGGTTGTCACGTGATATAGTATGTAGAGTGGAGCGACACTCACAGAGATCTTGACCACGGGAACTTTATTGTAATATATAGATTTAGGCACTGCCTAAAAGCGGAGCCAGCATTGAACACCTTTCTGTGTTGACTGGTCGAGGTATTTTTGGGGGATCTAGGATCCTGCTCTTTACTGAGATTTATTTATTTTATTATGGATCCAGGCCTTATTCAATAATTTAAATTATGCAGTACATCAAAGTTAACAAACACAATTCCTGGTGTCAATATGGCTGTCAAAGTTGTCAAGAGTCTAATGGTAAATTCTTATGTCCCATCATAGAAGTTCCATTATGAAAATTTTTTTAATCAAAACAATACTCTGACAAGCTTTGCCCTTGTGCAGAAAATGTCATGGATGTAACAGCATTCCAAAGATTCAAAATAATATATTTAGACTGTTTAGATGCCATACTGTAATTTTTATGTATTGATTTAGAGGCGATTCTCTCCTTCATTGGACCGAATATTCAGAAAAATGTCTGGAAATTAAAATCCAAAAATATATCTCCTTTCATGCATTACATATTGGTGCACCCCCCTTTACCATATAGTGGCCTTGTTGTTGATGGCCTACTCCCAAATGAATGCAATGAAGAAAAAACAGATTGATTTTGGAAGCAAATCCTAAAAAAAACATCCAAGGCATCACTGACAGTGCTAAAATGCTAACTTCTAATTTCAAACCAAACCCTTTCATTGATCTATGTTTGGGGTAGAGAGGAAGCAAAGAATATCAATTGACTAAAAAATAGTCGACGGGAGAGGAGATATAAAGTAAATTGACTCGACTTGAAAGGTTTGGTAAAAAAAAAATTTAACAGTAATGAAAATAATTTGATTGAGCATTTCTTGACATTTCCCCTTTCCCATTACCTTAACCCTTTCACCACCACAGGCCTCTAAAGAGGCCATGTCTATGCTATCCAAGCTATGTGAACAGAATTCTATTATTGAAAAAGAACAAGGTTGTTGCTAGTGTTATAAAGTTTGAGTATCTTGCCCTAAAAAACCCTTCCCCTTAATAAAAGTTCCATTAATGTACATTTGTAGAGCTACATTCTGACAAGCTTTGTTCTTGCGAAGAATAATGGATGAAACAGGATTTCAAAGATAGAATATAGTGTCAGACACAATTTTAGATAAGATGCAATATTGAAGTTTTAATGTACCATTTTAAGTTGTGATTTTCCATCACCATGGGAATTAATAGCTACAAATATACATCCAGTAATGCATTATATTTTGGTGTTTTGAGAAACCCTGGATCCAACTATTCCAATGAAATAAATCTAAAATAAAATAAATAAATGTAATAAATGTAAATGTAATAAATGTAATGGGAAAGAGACTTGGAAAGAAAATCCTAAAAAGAAGATATAAGTGAGAGTACTAAATGAAAATTACTAATTTAAAAATCAAATCTGTTCATTAATTTATTTTTGGTGTAGAGGGGAAATAGCAAAGAGCATCAATTGCATAAAAATAGTCAACAGGGAGAAGAAAAAGGAAGAAATATGGCTCTTCTTTAAATGTTTGAAAAAAAATATAATAACAATAATGTGATAATTATATTCAGTACTTTTCTAAAATATCCCCTTTCCCATTATCTTTAGGTTGATAGAAAACTGTTTTCTTTACAGATTTATTATTTAAAAAGCAAAAGTTTGTTTTTAGTTTTATATTATATAAGTATCTTGTTCTAAAAAAACCTATTGAGTGTGTACTGCTGAATCACATAGTAATGCCCTAGTCATTTGCACCCCCTCCCTTATGGTCCCGCAGAAGTCAGGGGTTAATGTGGGGTTTTAGACCACTTTTTAACCAGAATATGTCAAGAGGGGTGGTGGTATTGACTGCTTTTGACTCTTAACTTGGAAACAGGCTTTTATTAAAGTTTAATCCCCCACCCTTCCCTGGGACCATGGGTGTGGGGGTATCACATAACTAGTGAATAAGAACATCCTACTGTTCTCTTCAAGACATGGTTTTTAATTCGCATGTCTTCCAGTCTTTAGCATTCATCTTGGCCCTCAGGTAGTTCCTGGTTCATAAAAGAGTGAAAATAATTATTTATTTCTTCTTTCAAAACAATCTTTTCATCAAGCCATTTATAATCTAACTAATTTTCCACAACTATTTGAAAAAAAAAAACACATGAGATGCAAGATGCAGACAATACATATTGAAAATAGGGGTTGATTTTTTTTATCCTCGGTAAGGAAAATTTCTCTTGTAAGTTGAAAAAGTTGCTGTATCTTCTAAGGATATGTATCTTCTTAGGACTAAGAGCACAGGATATAAAGACAAGAACGGTCTTCTTCAGCAGTATTTGACAAATGCAACACGATATTGGTTAGCCTTTATGAAATATCTCAACACAATCAATCTGACCTGAAGAAGTCTTATTAAAGACGAAAATTTGGCAGAGTCGAATTCCAGTTTTTGGTGTATTGTATTTTATTCAACACAATCAAGAATATAGATAACACGAAGAATGTCAAAACAAAAGCTGTTATGCTCAAATAATTTGATTACTAATTTAAGTACTCGCATTCTCAAAGCATACAAAAGGACAACAAAAAGCCTAATAACTGTCATATCCTCAATAGACAATACAAATCGTCGTCCGAAACTCACCTTGCATTGATTTTTTTGTCGCTTTCTTGCGGTTGTGTTCGCTTTTTAATGTGAACTGTTACTTGCTTAAATTTACTAGCTAAAACCAGATAAATCTTGGCGTGAATGAATGTTAGCAGATCTCCTCTAGTTGACTTTATCCTTAAGTCACCAAATTTGAGGCAAAATAAATAATCATCGCATAATCGACAAGAACTTTTTCCCTTTCTCCGTGCTTGTATTTAGGTATTTAGTCGCCATTTCAGGGCCGAGTGGGGCCTGGGAGTCGCGCGGCTGACTGACTGGATGGCTGGCTGGCTGGCTGGCTGGCTGGCTGGCTGGCTGGCTGGCTGGCTGGCTGGCTGGCTGGCTGGCTGGCTGGCTGGCTGGCTGGCTGGCTGGCTGGCTGGCTGGCTGGCTGGCTGGCTGGCTGGCTGGCTGGCTGGCTGGCTGGCGAGTGACACCACAGGGTACCCGCGCAATGACCACAAAAACCAAGTCGCATACCTATACCATATTTCTATGCCTATGGAGCTACTCGCGCGGCCTGCGGCCGCGCTTGGCTTCACTATAAATTGCATAGTTTATTGGATTCTTCTCCCGAAAGGGGTCTACTTTAACATGCCGCATCAGGGCATCCAAGTAAATTAATATCCATTTGTGTTGATTTCTCTTTGTTTTCTTTTATTTCCACAGTATTCTAACATACAACAGGTTGACAGCTCTCCCGCCATATCAACTACAGCTACCAAATCTGACGATTCTGTGAGTTTAAAAACGTCTAATCAACATCACTATTGCCACTACCCATCACTGTCATCACCATCTGCCACCATCACCACCACGTGTAAATTATCTGTTTTTAGATATTTTATTATATTTTTTATTTAGGTGTTTCAAGGATTTCTATTTATATTGACTAATTAGTTTAAAAATTACATTACTTTATTATATAAGTTGTCGACATACGTCTTTTATCATTATTATGTATAAATGCTCTATCATTTGTCTTTTTTATGTAAACCCCGATCGCCTAGTTTTTTTTCTACAGCTCAGCCATCAATCTAGATATACCATTTACTGCCATTTTCAAAATTGATTTTAAGTGTATGCCTGCATTAACTCCATTTCTATAAATACCAAAATAGCTAACCTCTAAAGAAAGTTGGCCTGTATAGCTAGTCTGTTTACATATTAACATAATAAATGATCAGTAGGGACATAATTTTGCTCCCTTTCCAACCTATATTCGCATCATGCCCCTCAACCCCCCAATATTCGCATCCTGCCCCTCACCCTACAATATTCGCACAAGTCCCTCGTCCCCAATATTCGCATCATGCCCCTCACCCCCAATATTTGCATCATGCCCCTCACCCCCAATATTCGCATCATGCCCATCGTCCCCAATATTCGCATCCTGCCCCTCACCCCCAATATTCGCATCATGCCCCTCACCCCCCAATATTCGCATCATGCCCCTCACCCCCCAATATTCGCATCATGCCCCTCATCCCCTAATATTCGTATCCTGCCCCTCACCCCCCAATATTCGCATCATGCCCCTCACCCCCCAATATTCGCATCATGCCCCTCAACCCCAATATTCGCATCCTGCCCCTCACCCCCAATATTCGCATCATGCCCCTCACCCCCAATATTCGCATCATGCCCCTCATCCCCTAATATTCGTATCCTGCCCCTCACCCCCCAATATTTCGAGGCCTGCTACAGCTCTAATACTAGATTGTGATATTTCCAAAAAAAATGTTTTCCTGTTATCTCACCCAATTCTCATAGTGATCTGCATGATAACCGGATCAACAACTTGAGCAACTGTGCTACCCTCAAGGGTCTACGCCGACTGTCGATTCTGTAAGTGCAGTAATACGTTGATTGAGATTTATAATGTCATTGAGACCACAATTCGCTCTATCATCGATGCCACATCAAAATATACTCGAATTTTTCTCACCACTCTCTCGAGAAATAAAACTACCCTCTTATTTCAAGAATCAGACGACAAAATAATAATAGCCAGTAGTACTTTTTCAGACTCCAGTACTTTGGTTAATAGAACAATACGCATATTATCGTTATCACAATCGTGTGACTTTTGTTGTAAGGGGATTGAGAGATTTTTTCAAGTTTCATACCTCCCCCCTCATTTTTGATACCTCCCACCCCCTTAACGCTCCCTAACACTATTACTCATGAGATAGCTTAGATGCCTCTGCATCTAAAAACCTGAATTATAATGAATGATAATGACAACACCATTCTAGTCTTGTCTTGTTTTACCCCCCCCCCCCCCCCACCCCACTCCACACCCCCAAAAACACTATCTCTACACAGGTACTTGTCCAATAATTTTCTGGACTCGATCCCTGATGGATGCTTCTTGGACCTGAAATCACTAAAGCACTTGTAAGTCGATAAAATAAAAGCTCTACAGAATCGATAAGTTAATTTAATCAAATTATTTACGAGAACAAATAGACAAACCAACTGGTAATTATTCTTCTAACCTTTTCACCAGGTATCTGTATAACAATCACCTGCAAATGTTGACACCCGGCATGCTGCGCGGCCCCGAAGGACTGCAATCACTGTAAGCTATGCTAATAAGCCATCAATCATAAAATGAATGGCTACGCCGTTGCGTGGGATTTCACTTCCAGCGAAAAGCGGAAAATTCATTTCAATTATTAGTTTGTGTATATAATTAATCACAAATAAATAAATAAACAAAAATAAATAAATAAATAAACAAAAAAACAAGAAAACAAACAAACTGTAGTAGGCAGTCTTCGGACAGTCAGTGTCCATGACATCAGCGCGATGAACGTTGGCATTTCTTTCCATGACTAAAAAGCCCAATGCGCGAAGCACATGTGCGACCACATGAACGACAGACGAGGACAGACGTCGGAGATGGGTTTGATCCAGTTCGAATTTCGGATGCCTTTCTCCTCTGCCTTCTCTCTTCGGCCTCTCTTTTCAGCTCTAACTCCCCTGAGTTGAGTGCGGCAGCACATTCAGACCTCCATCTGCTGCGATCCTCGGCAAGCTTCTCCCAGTTGTCCACGTCGAGGCCGATTGCGAGCATATCACGCTTGCATGAGTCCTTGAAGCGGAGCTTCGGGCGTCCTACAGGTCTTGATCCGTGTGCAAGTTCGCCGTAAAGAAGATCTTTGGGAATACGGCCATTTTCCATTCGACAAACGTGGCCTAGCCACCTCAACCTGCGTTGACGAAGTAGGGTAAAAAGCGTCGGTAAACCTGATCTTTCGAGGACCTCGTTATTCGTAACTTTATCCGACCAATGGATACCGAGGATGCGGCGAAGACATCGCATATGGAAGGTATTTAATCGCTTCTCCTGCCGCGCGTAGGTGGTCCAAGATTCGCTTCCGTATAGGAGAGTACTCAAAATGCAGGCGCGATATACGGTGATCTTCGTCGAAATGGTAAGTTTCTTGTTTTCCCACACTCGAGAGGAAAGCTTTGTCATTGTTGTCACTGCTTTACCGATTCTTTTACCGAGTTCGACATCGAGACATCCGTTGGCGGAGGTGGTGGAGCCAAGGTAGGTAAACTGAGGAACAACATCTAGGGTGAAGTCGTTGATGGTAAAAGTAGGCGCAATTTCAGAGCCTAGGTGCATCACTTTCGTCTTCTTAAGGCTGATTGCAAGACTGAAGTCCGCGCAAGCGTTCGAGAAACGGTCCAAAAGGGACTGTAGCTCACTCTCACTGTGTGCAACCAAAGCAGCATCGTCAGCGAAGAGAAGATCGCGTATCGTGCACTTGCGGACTTTGGTCTTAGCACGTAGTCTCGCTGGATTGAATAGTTTCCCGTCTGAGCGAGTACGTAGAAGGATGCCTTCATCAGCAGAGCCAAATGCATGTCTCAGAAGGACGGAGAAGAAGATGTTGAAGAGGGTTGGTGCCAATACACATCCTTGTTTAACGCCGATGTTTATGTCGAATGCCTCGGACGAGTTGCTCTCACACTTAACAGTGCCACGGGTCCCATCGTGGAATGACTTTATAAAGTTAAGGAGCTTCGGAGGACAGCCGACTAAAGGTAGGATGTGAAACAGACCGTCTCTGCTGACTGAGTCAAAAGCCTTGGTTAGATCGATAAAGGCGACAAAGAGGGGTCTTTGCTGTTCGCGGCATTTTTCCTGAAGCTGCCTCAGGGAGAATATCATGTCAACTGTTGAGCGATTCGAGCGGAAGCCACATTGCGATTCAGGGTACACCCTTTCAGCAAGTTTCTGCAAACGGTTCAAAGCCACTCGAGCGAATAGCTTACCAGCAATACACAAAAGTGAGATGCCGCGGTAGTTATTCCGATCACTTCTGTCCCCCTTGTTCTTGTAGAGGTTGGTAATGAAGCAATCTCTGAAATCCTGAGGGACGGATCCCAGCTCCCAGCACTTGCAAAGGAGTTTGAAGAGAGAATCGAGGAGCTTGTCTCCGCCACATTTGAAGATCTCTGCTGGGATGCCATCTTGCCCAGGGGCCTTGCCAGAAGATATTACTTTGATGGCTTCACGGAGTTCGACTTTGGTGGGCATTGCATCCAGCTCGGACAGAGTTGGAAGTCTTTCAATATGGCTGATTGCAGAGGGAGAAATGAAACTTGCAGTGCCGTAGAGATCGCTGTAGTGTTCGACCCAGCACTCCAACAATTTGGACTTTTCCGTGATGATCTCTCCAGATGACGACTTTAACGGAGCAAGCTTTATTTGTGTTGGTCCAATTGCCCTCTTTATACCATCAAACATGCCCTTGACGTTGCCAGTGTCAGCAGCAGACTGAATCCTAGCACAAAGATTCGACCAGTAATTGTTGGCGCATTTTTTACACTCTTCTTTTGCATGCCTTCTAGCTTCACGTAGAGCTTCGAGAGATTGTGAGGTTGGATTAAGCTTGAAGTTCTGTAAGGCAAGTCGCTTCGCTTCGATCAGGGGTTGCAAGTGTGCTATATTGGCGCCGAACCAATCCTCGCTCCTGCGGTCCGATTTACCGAAGGCAAGCATCGCTGCCTCATAGGTCACATCCTTGACATGTCTCCAGTGGTCTTCAGTCCTAAGCTCTTGATAGTTCTCTAACTTGGATTCAAGGAGTTCTTGGAAGGTAAGAACCTTCTGTGGGATTGTAGTGGCAGCCGCATTGATACGAGCTTTTGCAGCATTACGAGCACGGTGCAGTTTTTTAGGGCGTGACTGGATCTTAGAGCAAACTAGAGCATGGTCGGTGTCACAGTCAGCACTATGGTAAGATCTTGTAATACGAACGTTATTTAGTTGACTCCGTCTAGTGATAATTAGGTCCAGCTGATGCCAGTGTTTAGATCTAGGGTGCATCCATGACAGCCTGTGTCGTAGCTTTACATTAAAGAAGGTATTTGTGATGCAAAGATGGTGGAGAGAACAAAGTTCCAACAGGCGTTGCCCGTTTTCATTGCATCTATCAACGCCAAAGTGACCGAGGCAGATTGGCCAGGACTCCTGATCGTTTCCTACTCTTGCGTTAAAATCACCGAGGAGGAACAGAGCTTCGTTCTTAGGTAACTGTTTGATAATTACATCGAGCTCACTGTAGAATGCATCTTTAGCGTCCGAGGAGGAAGTCAGAGTCGGGGCGTAGACAGCGAGCAGGTTGGTGGTGCCATCATCAGTTTTGAGTTTCATGAGCATGAGGCGCTCAGATATGGGTGGACCAGGCTCTATTAACTGAAGAAGATTGTTTCTTATAGCAAAACCAACTCCATGCTCCCTGGGCTCGTTCTCGTTTTTGCCGTGCCAGAAGAAGGTGTAATGTCTCTCTTTCAGGCTTCCAGAACCAGCAAGGCGGGTTTCCTGTAGCGCTGCAATATCGACATTCAATCTGTCAAGTTCTTGGTTGATTATGGCGGTCTTGCGAAGGCCATTGATGTTACGTATGTCCGTGGTCAGTCCGGTCAGCATGGTTCGTACATTCCAACTCCCAATAATGAGAGCTGGCCATTTTGTGTTTGATCCTTTCTTCTTAGGTGAAGTAGTCGCAGTCCACTTGTCGGTCTGTTTCCAGACTTCAGTTCTGCTCACCCCAGCAAAACAGGCAGACTGTGGCGGGAAGCACCTTATTGACTGGGGGCTGCCCAGTTTAAGCGGGCGGTAGCTATCCAATGGGACTAAACAGCCCCTCCCACTGTCGAGAGTGGCCCCAGGCGTCTGGCCATACGCCAATTTAGCCATAACTTTTAACCGGTAACTGCACACTCCCCGGTTTGATTCATGCTTTACAACATGCTGAAGTTACCTTCTCCAAGCGCTAGCCTGGGCATAAAATATGGAGAGACTGGTTTGCCCAACTCCCAGAATCCCCCTCTCGGTCTTGCTGATAGGGTCCAAAGGAAAGACATAGCCAATACGTTTGGTACCAGGTCGACTGCAGGAGTTGCCAGCGACTGAGGAGACAGGCTGCCTAACGGGGCTCCACTCCGGGTTTTCTGTAGGGGTTTGCTCCCTTAGCCTTTCCCAGAACGGGTATAGCCGCAAGGCAGCGGAGGTTTGGAATCAGGGTTTTCCTTCCCCTAGGTGGACTGCCAACCAAGGCTAACGAGCTCCACCTACCCAGAAGGGAATATACCGTCCCTTATTCGGTCCCAAGTATAACATTTTGTCTAAAACAGGTGCACCACGAGTAGGTAGTTATACTGGATTTAGGTGACCAGCGCCGTTAGGATTAGTCACCCTATACAAACAAACTAACAAACAAGCAAGCAAGCAAGCATGCAAGCGAGCGAGCGGGCAAGCGAGATGGATGGGTGGATGGACGGATGGTTTGATGAATGGATGAATGAATGAATAATAAAAAAAAAAATTAGTTCTCGGATTCCAGAGATTCGACTCCTTGTTCTTTAGAAAAGCAAGATCTCACTGTTCTATATCAATATCTCAGCTATAACTATTAAATATAACTATTTATTTCAGCTTTTTGGGGGATAACCAAATAAAGAAAGTAGCAGATGATGTTTTCCAAAATGTCTCAAACGGATTCAAACTGTAAGTCATACTCTTTTGGTAGCTCTAAATCCCATTTTTTTATCTAATGAATACCATAATCTTCAATGAAAGTCCATTTTGTTGTTCACGTGCAAGCAAAAGTACTTTCAAAATTGATTGTTAGATTCGATCTATATTAGATTTCTTTTTTTTCTTCTTTTCTTTTTTTCTAGAGACATTGGCAGAAACAAGATGAATGGCGTGCCTGATGCGGTCAAAGGAGTAATGGACAGACTTTCATATTTGTAAGTGTGCGCTATATAGAAAAATTTGAATCTATGATACAAATGATGATACAATAGATTGTAAAAAACAAATTGGAGAGCCTGTATGCAGGCTACACGAGAGACACCTTGTTCGCAATTTGAGCTAATGTGTGGAAATTGTTTTCAAATTGAACGAGAAATCGTATAATTACCTGAGTCCATTTCCAGAGTCCATATAATTACTTGAGTGCATTACCAGATTCCATTTCAGAGTGCGTTTCACCTGTGGCTCTGAGTTTTCTCAATAACACTGCACTGAATCATCTTTTTTCTTCTTTGCTCAGTTACCTTATTCCGTTCTGAATTTCCTGAAAATTGCACTGCTCTCATGGGCAATCAAAATTTAGTGATAAAACTCTATTTACCTTTTGTATGATAATTGAATTAGTAATTGTAACGCGGCATGGCCATTCATGTGACGTGTTACTGGAGCTCAAACTTTATTCCAACTTTAACATCATTTTTGTAGGGACTTGTCTAGCTGCTCGATATCAAGCCTCGAGGGACTGGTGAGGCAGCCAAACACATGGATGATTTCACTGTAAGAACACGACTTTATTTTTTTAAATATTCGAATACTGTTCTAATCCCATGGTCAAATCCTTTTGCGCGCTCTGATTGGCTACAATGAAAACACAGACTCCTACGCGATTAACATTTACATTGTCAAAATCAAAGTTTGTTACACCAGAAGGTTGTTACATCAATATGTCAATTCGACACGATTTTACCTATGTCCATGTGTTCACGTTTACGAAGACTTACACTTAGACAAATACAAAATCTAAAACAAAAGAGAAAAATAATTAAAAAGCATCCTACATTAAGACAAGAGCCAAAAAGAAACAAAAACAGGTCAAAAGTGACTAACAGGACAAAAGGAACAAAGACAGGCCAAACGGGACAAAAAGGTCAACAGGGACATAACACCTAAACGGATACACCAATAGGTCAATTCGATCTTCTTTGTGTTTGTGATCATGTCCATGTATGGGTGTGTCAAGTTCTCGTTTACGGAGACTCACACCTAGACAAATACAAAATCTAAAACAAAAGAGAAAAATGATTAAAAAAGAGTTTCGAAACGAGGTTCACTCTTATCGAGGCACCTCGTCGAAAGCATGGTTAGGCGTATTTAAAAAGATTGCACCTACCCGAATTGCGGAGCCAAACAGCTAGTTCGACTAGCAAATAATCTGGAAGATTTGCATCTTTTAGATATTACACAGCGAAAAAAGTACCTACAAGAAGCCAGACTTCAACCTAAACTGAGATTTGTTGAACCTCAAGCAAAAACTACAAAATATATGACCTCCAATAAGGACCGAGCACAAGTCCATAACTCCCGAGAATAATACAAGTTACAAGAAACTGAACCTGAAACTGAATCTGGAAACGAGTTATTTAACATCACGCCAACTGGGTTTGCAACGACAACACAACATAACTTATTTTAAACACCACTAGAAAACACTATATTCGGAGAATTTGTAAAGATGGGGCATAGGTAGGAAGAATTGTTGGATAGTAGATTAACACAAACACAAAGAAAAAACTCGTTTTACAATCAGACAACTATGAACTTGAATGTAATTAAATTTAAGAGTACCGGAAGGTACTCATTTTATTCTGGACGTCATAGCGTAAAGGCAACGCTAGCAGTATGGGATCTATTAGACATTACTCGGATGAAGATTCAACCGTATCGACAGAAACATTTGAAGATTATTCGGATAGCGAATCTACCCAATCCGATCATACTACGAATGAAGACTTCTTCAGACGAAAATATAGAGGATACTATCCCAAATGTCTGGGATTGTCTCCACGCTGAATCAAAGGATCGCTTGCATGGTCATTGTAAAGTACTTGTTGCAAAGTATGAGCAGCGAGGAGACGCTGAAGAAGTGGCTGAAGCCCAAGCAACAAATTACCTTGTTCCCTACTATTGAAAAGAGCTAAGAAAAGTCCTTTTTGAACATCCAAAGTGGATACTTACTTTACGAAAGGATCCAACTTTCAAGAAAACCATGGATACGCGAAAAAAACTTAATGGACAACGACGGGTTTGACTGGAATGAGGTGACGTAATCGGCGATTAATAAGAGAAGATTCCTGCTGTCAAAGATGTTCAGAGAGCAGCCGATTCCTCAGCAAGCAGATGTCCCAACTTGAAATAAACCATGAAGCAGTTCAATCGTAGCTGAACTGCTTGGCCTGGGAAAAGCCGTTTTAAAGAATAACTTTATGTAATCTAGACTCTAATAAAAGCACATTTCAATTGTGGTAGCTAAAAATCCTTCATTTATACTTAAACGGTCTCAAATTTTTACCCTCGTAATGAGTTTTATTTATTTTATCATTAACGTCGAATAAAAAGTGCTCGCTAAAGAATGGTCCGTTGTTTTTTAGTCGACCTCGCATAATTTCCATACAATACCCTACAAGAATAAACAAGACAACCCAGAGTTGATTTATACACACATTTTATTAACACCAAGAAAAGCTTTGAGCTAGAACAAACACAAAAATAAAATAATAGGCTGTTTTTGTTTCGTTTTTTCTGTTTTGTTTCTTGGGTTTTGGTTCTAAAAGCACATGGTGGAGAACAAAGAAACACCTGTGTCAACAAAGGTTCATTACGTGTGCTTGCACAAAAAAATAGTATTCCTGCACAAAAAACTGGTAATTCGGTGCATACTATACTACTAGAATTCGACTATAGGATTAAAAAATAATTTATCATCATTGTGTAAATTTACGTTAAATTCCTTTTCCTTTCTTTCCTCTTAGATGGCTTGGCTCTACCGGTATTTCAGAAATTCCCAATGGCTTCCTAGACAATTTTCCGGCTCTCGAAGCCTTGTAAGTACTTATCGCGAAGTTCTATGGTCTATCTTACGTTTAAGTTCTAGGTATTCAGGTAGTTAAACAGGGATACCAGTGCTTATAAAGAAATATTACTTAAAAGAGATATTAATATGTATTCTGCTCTTTTCTTTTCAGATCTCTTTCTGGTAACAATATCAGGGTTCTTTCCAACGACACATTCAGTGGACTTCCACAAATCAGAACACTGAAAGTATCTCGAAATAGTTATCTCTGACAACATCCCATATGGCTAACTGCTTTTGGTTTACCGACAGAGCAATTTGTTTTTTCATACGATTTTCCATACGACTATCCATAGATTAGAAGTTTGAAACTTTAAACCTTCTCGTTGACATCTGAAAAGCCGGTTCCGTGGAGAGGTTTTCTATTTTCTCTACAACTATTTATAAATATAATAACATTCTGATGTTTGTTATATTTCTAGATATCTCTCTAACAACAAACTGGAACAACTCCCCTCATCTTTATTTAACAACAACACGCGCTTACAATATCTGTAAGTAGTACGTGAGTTCCATGCAGTATGTCTGAAGGTGACTTAGGTGATATTAATTGCCAGTTTAATGTTTATGTTTGTATAGATATATTAATAACAACAAATTGGAACATCTCCACTCATCTTCGTTTAGCAACAACGCGCACCTACTTCATCTGTAAGTAGTATACGCGCATGCTGCACGTACAGTAGTTTCTGATGGTGACTGAATGCTTATTACCTGTTTATTCCCTGCAGGAACCTTAATAATAACAAGTTGGTACGCCTTCCGTTATATTTACTCAGTAACAACACGAAATTAGAGTTTCTGTGAGTATATCATGCGCCAAGTCATACTATAACGAAATTAGAGTCTCTGTAAGTATATCATGCGCCAAGTCATACTATACCGAATGCTCTGTAAGTCATGCGCCAAGTCATACTATACCGAATGCTCTGTAAGTATATCATGCGCCAAGTCATACTATACCGAATGCTCTGTAAGTATATCATGCGCCAAGCCATACTATACCGAATGCTCTGTATGTATATCATGCGCCAAGTCATACTATACCGAATGCTCTGTAAGTTATCATGCGCCAAGTCATACTATATCGAATGCTCTGTAAGTATATCATGCGCCAAGTCATACTATACCAAATGCTCTGTAAGTATATCATGCGACAAGTCATACTATACCGAATGCTCTGTAAGTATATCATGCGCCAAGTCATACTATACCGAATGCTCTGTAAATATATCATGCGCCAAGTCATACTATACCAAATGCTCTGTAAGTATATCATGCGACAAGTCATACTATACCGAATGCTCTGTAAGTATATCATGCGCCAAGTCATACTATACCGAATGCTCTGTAAATATATCATGCGCCATGTCATACTATACCGAATGCTCTGTAAGTATATCATGCGCCAAGTCATACTATACCGAATGCTCTGTAAGTATATCATGCGCCAAGTCATACTATACCGAATGCTCTGTAAGTATATCATGCGACAAGTCATACTATACCGAATGCTCTGTAAGTATATCATGCGCCAAGTCATACTATACCGAATGCTCTGTAAGTATATCATGCGACAAGTCATACTATACCGAATGCTCTGTGAGTATATCATGCGCCAAGCCATACTATACCGAATGCTCTGTAAGTATATCATGCGCCAAGTCATACTATACCGAATGCTCTGTAAGTATATCATGCGCCAAGTCATACTATACCGAATGCATAGTTTTAGGAATAGGCCTGGGGTGCAAAGGCTCATTCAAACCTCCCCCAAATATGTAAGTGGTCATAGTTAGTCTAACCCAAAAATAACGGTTACAACTGGTGGTAGAACCCGAAAGATAGCTGTTACTGTATTGTTTGCCTTACTATTTCAGCTCCTTGGATTTCAACAAGTTATCTTTTCTTCCTGATGGACTTCTACACATGAACCACGCGCTGACAAGCATGTGAGTATTTCTTTGGCCTCATGAATAGAATTAACCTTTTTCTAAATTTGCTTTCTCGTAATTATTTCGGTCAAAACTGAAGCTATTAGCATGCTTTCGCCTTCCATATTAAATCCCCCAAATATCAGGTTTTAGTTTGTGAGTAGTTCAATTCTGCTAATTAGATATTATTCGCTCAAATGCCACAGTAAATATGTATTTCATCGGGAGGGCGATGCTTGCATCAGTAATAGAAGACAGTTATACGATAATTTGGTCCGCCACCTTGCCTTAACACTGCTCAATTGTGTTCATAATGTACTGAATTTTAAACATTTTATGCCCATCTTCTAGATCAATTGCGTACAACCAGCTTGGATATCTACAAAACGACACATTCTTTTACAATGCCGATCTCCAAATAATGTGAGTATTTTACACTAAAGCAATTGAGCTGCACCATCAGTATCAGTCACTCATGAAAATAAGCTATAATTACAAAGGAACCTACCTATTATTATTAGCTTAAATGTGCTAATTCCTAAAAATCTAATCGATTTCCTAAAAAAAAAAAAATAAACAAGAAGTTAGGTCACTACAGAATCTATAATTAACCCATTGACCCCTGGCAAGAGACCGTTATGTAAGAGAACGAATCCCCTGTATTAGGGTATGTTCCAATGATGACGTCCGTGAAAGCTACTTTTAAAACAAGCAGTTATATTTTTAGATACACCTCTGCTTGGTTAGCGCTCACGTTTCCTAGCAACATGAGTCTTACGCGCGATCACATCTTGAGCAATGTGAACCGGCAAAGGCTGTTTTGGAAATCTTTTTGACCGAAAATACCTTCCTTTTTTACGAATGCTGTGAAAATAATCTTCCATAATGTACGCTGGATCCAATCAACCGTTTCTGGGACATTGAAATGCATAGAGTGCGTGATTTTAGGCTCTGGGATTAAATTTTCACTGTTGATTCGCAAATTATAACACAACAATCAATCATAAACTATGTGTTTACAAAACACAATTCTCTTCCAATTCCCTTTTAATGAAAAAGATACATCCAGAACTTAATACCATTATATTCACACCGATATTGTGGTTATTAAGATAGGTATTTCACAAATAAAAGATTTCAAGTCTTTATAATAAAGTAAATCTTATTGCAGTGACAAGGGTTTCTTGAGTGACATGATTTCTGAACATTTGCGTGAAGAATTGAAGTTTATTCATCTAAAAATGTTGTAAATCAAGGAAAAATAAAGGCCTTCTTGTATTAAAATACATAACATAGATCTCACCGGATTGCAAAGAAAAATATTTTTTTAGGAGTCTGCACGATGCACTTGAATGAACTCCAAATTCACCGTCTCCCGACGTCTTCCCGTTCAATTATTTATATAACATTTAGATAACTGAACATTAGATAACTTAACAAATACCAGGATACCACCCTATGAGTATCATTGTGATCATGAGCCTTGAAGAGAAGCTAAAAGGATAAAAACAGGTCGCGAAAAGTAAAGAAGTGCAGAGGGAAAAAAAATCGGTGTGAAATTGTACAAGCTCGTGGTGCCCATAACCAAATATGGCGCGACGAACCATGTATGGATGCTATGATTGACAAGCTCGCGCAAAAATAGTTTTCATGGACGACATTATGGGCCACGGGGATTCGTTCTCTTATATCATGGTCTCTTGCTCCTTGCTATTTTTTAGTTGAATTTACATTAAAAAAGAAACGGACGGACTTTTTTTCTTTTTGTTTACTTTAAGAATGCGTGTGTACATACAAATAATCAAATATGAGCAAAACACCTTATTTTGATATTCTTCGTTCTATCTCTATTCTTGATTGTGTTGACACAACAAGACACAACAATTGAAAACCATGTCTTGAAGATAACAGTTAGGGAGTTCTTATGCACTAGTCATTTAAAACCTACACACCCATGTTCTCGGGAAAGGGTGGGGGATTCGACTTTAACCTAACTGTAATAAAAGCCCCCACCCATCGGAATCGACGTTGATGGACATTTCATCAAACCAGCTCAGGCAGCACGCGACCTCGGAGTAATCATCGATTCGAGTTTATCTATGACAAAACATGTCAACAGCATCTGCAAATCAGCCTACCATTCTATAAGGAACATTGGCAGAATACGGAAATACCTTGACCGCAATAACTGTGAGCAGCTCATTCATGCTTTCATAACTTCAAAACTAGATGCCTGCAATAGTCTTCTGTCTGGACTCCAAGAAAAAGAAATAGCCAAACTACAGCGTGTTCAGAACTCTGCCGCAAGACTAATCGTTGGTGCTAAGAAGAGGGACGCCATTACACCCATTCTTAAGGAACTTCACTGGCTACCTGTTGCTTCTAGAATAGACTTTAAAATTCTTACAATCACACATAAAGCTCTCCACAACCAGGCTCCTGAATATATCACTGAACTCTTAACACCGTATACGCCATCTCGATCCCTTAGATCTGCTAACAAGAACCTTCTCGTCATTCCTAAATCACGAACAAAAACTTATGGGGACAGATCTTTTTCAAACTTTGCAGCTAAATTATGGAACTCCCTCCCCCTACACATTAGAAACACCGACTGTCTCAGCAAATTTAAATCGTCTTTAAAGACGTACTTATTTTGTAAGCACTACAACAATTGATTAGTTTTTAACCATTAGAAATATAAGTAGAATAGAGTAGGATGTTTGTAAAGCATTGAGATTTTTATAATGCTATATTAAATTATTATTATTATTATTATTAAACAAACTACAGTCGAATGGCCCTGCCCCTCAGGAAAATAACTGTATATTTGAGATGACTTGCCATCAGAAGTGAGATGTTTACATTTCTCAAAACGTTTTTGTATATGTTAAACCATATGATACAAGTTATAAAGAGAGAGAGAGAGTTTGCCTTCCTTACACTTCATATAATCTGCAAAACATGGTTATCTATTCCCCTGATTGTGTTTTACAAGATGATGGAAGGCTTTTTTCAATTTTAATTTGCACCCAGTGGTCCAATGAGGGACAAGTCTAAGAGTCAAAGGGGAATTATAAGAAAGTACTGAATTTTATTATAGCATCAATGTTATATTTTCTTATTAAACATTTCAAGAAGAGTCATTTGTTCCTTTTTTTCCTCTCCCTGTTGACTATTTTTTATACAATTGACGCTCTTTGCTATTTCCCTTCTACACCAAAAATAAATAAATGAACAGATTTGGTTTGGGATTAGGAATTTTAATTTAGCACTTTCACTGATATATTCTTTTTAGGATTTGCTTTTCAAGTCAGTCTGTTTCCCATTGCATTTATTTTGAAGTCGATTTGAAGTATACAATGGCTGGATCCAGGGTTCTTGAAAACAGCAGGCCACCAAAATGGTGGTTGCACCAAAATATAATGCATTACTGGATGTATATTTGCATATTTTAATTTCCATGGGGATGATAAATCACCACTAATTGGTACAGGAAAACTTTAGTATGGCATCTAAACTGTGCCCAACTATACTATTCTATCTTTGGAATGCTGTTACACCCATTACTTGTTCTTCACAAGGACAAAGCTTGTATAAGAATGTAGCTTTAGTACACATGTACATTACAAATGTGCATCATTAGAACTTCGAGCAACAACCTTGTGCTTTTTCAATAATAATAAATCTGTAAAGAAAACAGTTATTATTTTAATCAAACCTTTCAAGTGGAGTCAATTTCTTCTTTTTTCCTCTCTTCGTCGACTATTTTTTATGCAATTGATATACTTTGCTTCTCCTGCTTTTCCTTTCTACCCTAAACATAGATTCATGAACTGGTTGGGTTTGGAATTAGAAGTTAGCATTAAGCCCAGTCAATGATGACTATCCAAAGTCAATCTGTTTTTCTCAATTGCATTCATGTTGGAGTAGGCCACCAGCAAGAGGCCACTATGTGGTAAAGGGTGGAGCCACCAATATGTATGTAATGCATGAAAGGAGATATATTTGTGGATTATAATTTCCACACATTATTTCTGAAACAAAAACTACTAAACAAAAACTACTAAACTGTCTGACATATATTTTTTGAATGCTCTTACATTCATTACAAAATCTTCACAAGGGCAAAGCTTGTCAGAATATTGTTTGTATTTAAAAAAATATTCATTATGGAACTTTTATGAAGGACATAAGAATTTACCATTAAACTCTTGGCAATTTTGATAGCCATTTTCACACCAGGAATTGTTTGTTAACTTTAATGTTCTACATAATTTATATTATTGCATGATGGCTGGATGACATGACGGAAAAACCTGGAAAAAACGCAATTCTAGATAGAAAAGGAAGACACAATTTCTTACAATGGCCATCGGTTCCTTGTATTCCAGAATGATTTTCAAAATACAAATAACGTGAGACTGAAATGCACATACCCAGATTTTGGCTATTTAAGATATTTTTTCCTTGATCATTCTTGCGACTCAGTGACGTAAAAAGCTCAAATTTCAATGACACTTTACAAAAAGTCGCATCAATTTAAAAAAAAGTCGCATTTGATATTTTGTTTGCTATTACTGACTAAGTACTTAGAGAAATTTTCCTCCTTATTAGATGTGAAATGGGCTTATTTGAAGCTTCATGTCATGTTTTTTCGTCATGTCTGGCTGGATCCATTTGGTGGGGCCAATACAATTTGTAACTACATATATTGCTGTAATAAACTTAGTTATTTTTAATCTCGTTAAAAATCCATTCTTAAGATGTGCCTAAATCTATATATTATTCTTATAGATATCTGGCTGGAAATCGTCTCACACACCTACCAAATGCGATCTTCAGGAACTGCCGACGCCTAGTTGAAATGTAACCTTGCACGATTATTTACCTTAATGATGTTGTTTTCAATGATGCTATTCTTGTCAATTACAATGTTTCTTTTTTCAGAATATTCGAGAATAACTTGATTACAAGCTTACCGGAGAATTTAACTGATGGCTTAAATAGCCTACAAATTATGTAAGTGCAGATGAAAAATTTCATTTCATGGATGTACCAGTCTTATTCCTCGATAATATGCTTTTTTTTTTTCAGAAGTTTCCCCAGGAACAAACTAAGCAAAGTGCCAAGTAAAATTTTTCAAAACAAGCCAAGCCTTAAAATTGTGTAAGTTTGTTACCATGAAAGGGTTGCAACTGGGAATTAATATTCTGTCACAAAATACCGTTAAAAAATAATGTGAATTAAGTAAAATAGACTTACTTTTTTAGGTTCCTGGGAATGAATAATCTCTCGAGTATTCAGATGAGTGGTAGCAGAAGTATTAAGTTGCTGTAAGTACAAGTACCTACGAATAAACACTCAGAACATCGTTAAGTACATTTTCAGCCTAGAAATGCTCAAAAAACATAGAACGGCCTTGCCGAAACTGAAAATTATACGTTCTTTTAAAAAAGAGTGCAGTTCAATATTTACCTTTTTTATTTATTAATTAATTAACTCCTTTAAGTATACAGATCTTGTCAAATTGTTTACTTTTAAAAAAAGCACATCTCTTAGTGTGGTTGAGATTTTATTTGATAGGATGATCCATTAGCGTGAGACACCTAATAAGGGATAGCTAAATCGAAAACGATCACTGCATAGGACCATGGAAGCCCGAGCAAAGTTGTTGAGAATTTGAGACTGTTGATGATAATTTATTGATTATTTCAGGTCGTAAACACTTTAGATTCGGCTGTTATACAGCGACAAAATGATTTTTCACATGTTTTGAATGTACTGTAGGCTGATTCACCAGAACCAACTTGTGTCGCTTGACCGCTCAATGATAAGGTCATTTGGATGGAATCTAGAAGCCTTGTGAGTACTCTTATGGACTTTTTTATGTCTTAGCAAAGCGATAAAAAAACCTTCCCTACTGTTGACCCTTGGCTTCCACATACAGATTTTTTGTTTACAAATAACTAAACATAAAAACAGGGAACCCAGTGTACATCCAGGTAAAGAGTAGACTGAGTCGTAGTTTTTCGCAAGCTCTCGCGCAAGTCGTCGTCATTCACATTCACACTTCATTGAGTTAGGACCTCTGAAACTGCCAAAAGAAAACATAGCAAAAAGTAAAGCCGCGCGACAAACTACGACAACTGTAAAATACAAGAGATTGTTAAAGAACTGTCAGGCATATTCGAGAAAGTGTTTGGAGTCAATTCTCTACAAACACAAGAGCGAAACTTGTCATTGAGAAATCAAACACAACGCGCGTTAGTTTGAATTGAAAAATAAAATTCAAATCAGCGTGCGCGCGCTCATTTGAAATGGCGTCAGTCAGGTGCGCGCGCGAATAAATAACACATTTTCAAAATTCATCACTTCGAAACCTATCTTATCCCCCTAATTTTTCGTTATGTTATAACAAAAGGCTAATAAATAGACTGTGTTTACTTCAATGATGTGTTATTGACCAATCATGAGCTCTACTATAGCTTTTTTGCCTCTCTCTACGGAGCTCTGCACTGAGTGAAGTCAAATGACCAATGACAGCTTTTCCCTTTTATAGTGCGCGTTCATGTTTAAGGGTGTTGGGACATTTTTCTGAGGGCCGTTGCTAGGAAAACTTCAAGACGTTATAAATCCACCAAAAATTTGTGCACAACATAAAAATTCTATAATCTTAGCTGTTGAAGTAACTGCAATGATAAATATAGCTTTATAACATTATTCAAGAGGGTGCTTACAAAGTGACGTAGGCGTTTTCGATTCTTCCAAATATTAAAATTTTTTTGCACAATTTTAATTTTTCCTTTAATTTTTAAAATTTTGGAAAATCAATACGTAGTTTTGTAGACGGCAGCTAGGTGAATATTCATTGCCTAAAAAATCACGATCAATCCTGGTTACAAATTCGAATGTTGTCAAAGAATTTTGTTATCTCTCGCTTTTGTTCTCTCGCTATTAAAAAGTAAAATATGCATTTAAACAACTCTTTTCTTGCACAAATAAGAACTTCAGATTGCTATGTAGGTGCTTTAAGTGTAAAATCATACTCGCCTATTTTTGTTTTACAGTATTTGCTGTTTTATTATGTTTTTCTCGCAAGTTTCGGCGTTTTTTTCGAAGCTAGGAATGTCGCGCGCGCGTTAATTGTTCTCCCGCCATTCGATTTTCCCGAAAGTGAAGTGAAGTTCCCGGATAATCGCGCGCGCCTAACAACCGAATCGCTAAGTGACAAGAAATGTCCCAACACCCTTAAACGGACGAGGAAGGAGTACCATCAAAACAGGTAAAGCCAAACATCACGGTTCGCCGAGCAACCTCAAAAGTAGTAGCCCCATTCCCCCTATACCAGGGGAATGCTAGTAATGTTAAAATTTCTCATGTAGATGGGCATCCTACAACAACATCGAGGAAATACCTGATTATACATTCATAAACTCTCTCTACTTTCGATATCTGTAAGTATGGAAAATGTTGACCCAGCTTGATATGTCTTTTTTCATATATTCATGTCTCTTTATACAATGTTAACTTACTTAAATGACTATTTTCATCAAGTGTACTCAGCAACAACAAAATTCGAAGAATAACGACTGCTACATTCTATGGAGCCTATTCACTACAAGTTCTGTAAGAATTACTTGCAAATTTTAGACAATATTTTAAAATTGGTGTTATTATATAAAAATTGTTTTAGATAATACGATCGAACATATCCATGTATCTTTGTATTTATAGGTATTTGTCGCACAATCCTATTAATTATATTGCTGATCGAGCACTGCCGATGGGGTTGAGACACTTGTGAGTATAACCTTTTTCGGATGGTGATTTACTGGCAGCGGCATAGCCAGGATTTTTAACAGGAGGGGGCCCAAAAAGCATTTTCTACCGTATTTGAGATAATGTCCCATACATTTACTGTATTTTGGCTGCTGGAAGGGGGGGAGGGCTGGGCGAACCCCCTGGCTGGTTTTATTTCCAGGAATGTTTTCAGGAGGGCCCCCAGCCAAGAGTCTTGGGAAAAAACCATGGCGACGGGCGAGCTTAGAATTGACTTGATTAAAATTGATCAGTGATCTGTTGTCATGACCTGGGAAAAATGTCATATTGTCCTACGGGGTAATCGGTTTGGGGAATGCCAATTTCTCAATAGAACAGGCCAGAAGCATCCGTAAAATAAAGAAGAAAACTGTTTATAACTCATTTTAGCGCCCTCTGATTGGCTCTCGCGTGAGGTGAGGGAGCCAGATACCGGACCGCTCACCTCCAAGACTGGGAATAATGTCGACGACCGACAGACGACAAATAATAATTAAATAAAAATAATCCTTTTATGACAGAAATTTTTTTTTGCCTGATTTGTTAGAGTTAAGTTCTTATTGATATATTATTGATGTCTAACATTTTCTTGCTGCAAAATGGCTTGTGTATATTCAACAATACAAGATGTTTTCCGGACATAAACGATTGAATAATGCGTATGACGGTTTGATTCAGGGTTTTATTCAATCAGAGATATAACATAGACTATTGCGACCTTCAAGTTGTAAATAATGTCACAGACCTCTTCATAGTTCTTTAGCGCTAACAGCGTGTTGAACTAGATTTTGAAAGTCGCTTTTCTCTGTGATGTTTAACTGGCAACACGCTCAGCCGATTCGAGTCCGCGAAAGGAAAATGAAAAGAAGGGGGAATCTTGATCTAGCCACCGAAATCTAGAAGGTTCGCCGTGATTGGGCGATTTCGGGGACGCGAAATCCGGACTCATTTTAGTAGAGGTTGATATGGAGCAAAGTAAACGATCGACACAGAAAGCTCTTCGCAGGAGGGTAAAGAGAAAACGGCCCATCATCAATTTGAATTAAATTATTTCAGATAATTGTTGGTCAAAATTCAAAGAATGTAATCTTTGTTTTTTTATGATTACAAAGCATTGTCAAAGCGAAAAAAAAAAAGTTTGGTATTATCCACGAAAATGTAAGGTAAACAAAGTTCGTAATTATTTGGCAAAAGTTAATAAATATTAGACTTAGCGGGATTAAAAACATGAATGCATTATTCACTGAAATTTTTATCTTTGTTTTCATTTTACAGATATCTGCTCGAAACACATTTGAAGATTATTAGTTGCAGGATGGCATGGCTTCCATTTTTTAGTCTGACGTTGTAAGTGCTGCATACTATTTAGCATTGTGACGTAAGAGGGAAACTTAAGGCTGTTTCTTTTTTCTTTGCAGCGACACGCTAAAAGAAAGCCCACCCGAGCCGATAACAAACATGTTATATATGGATATGTCAAGCCTTAATAGGCTGTACCAAGGATTTGAAAGCGCGGGCTTCAAATGCAATAGAACGGCCCTTTCCTGCACTCCGTGTATGATTGGGTATGACCTGACATACGGAGACGGCCATCAGTTCCACTGCAGAGAATGCCCTGCAGGTAAGTCACAATAAATTAATAAAAAGGATGGAGTATCCTCCATCCCCCATAAATGTTTCTTTGAATTTAGTAAATGCACAGTTAGCGGGAGACGACTTTTATTTATGAATAATTCACGGAAGACAACATCTCAACAACATCATTTGAGTACAAGTTAAAATGTAAAGGACTCAAAACAAACTTACGAGAGCCCTTCTAAAAAACGTAAAAAAATGAGATCAAGAAACGAACAATTTAATAAGATGGTGGAAGCTTTCAGGCCATGTAGAGCTTTTAATACCTTTGTTGCTACAGTGATGCTAATAGTTTATGAAGGAAATTGCATCGACATTGTATTCACAGGAGGGTTCTACCAGGACTCGTTAGCATTTTATGGTGATCGTCATGGGTATGGTAATGGCTGTCAGCTGTGTCCAAACGGAACATTTGTAAGCTTGAAGGCCGCCCCGGGAACATCCGAGAGGGACTGTCTACCATGCCCTGAAGGTTTGATATTATTAACTACATTAAAATCACAAAGAAATGTTTGTCAAGTTAGTATATCATAAAACACCAAAACTTCAAAGATTTGGGAAGCAAGTAGAAAACGAGAACAAAAAACAAGGAGAAACTATCATAAACTGACAGTTTTCTTTTTCCAGGCACAAAAAACGACGATTTTGCTGGGTTCAGAGCATGCATATGCCAGTCAAACTATTACCGTCTAGACCGGTTTGACGAGTGTCTTCCATGTCCTGAATTTGGTGCGGTCTGTTTCAACGAATCTATGACTTTAAAAAATGGTTATTTCTGGAGCTGGAGATCAAACGCGGAAAAGGAGCAATACATCAACTTCACGAGTCAGCTTCAAATCTTCAACAACACGTACTCAAGAAATTTGTCCACATTTAATGGATCTTTCCCTCAGCCACATCTGTGTCGGCGCGAAGAGTCGTGTCTAGGGGGTCTGGACTCTAACTGCGCCGTTGGTTACAAGGGGCCTTTATGTGCAGTTTGTGAGGATGGCCATTATCAGTTCCTTACAACTTGCCCTCGCTGCCCTACTCTAACATGGCTCCTGGTTCAGGTACCTACACAATGTCACATCTTTAGCACTGGTAAGGCTTTTTTCTGACTGCGATCATGTTTATCTTAATGTTTAGGTTGGAGGTCTTGTGCTTGTCGTGAGCATCATAGCAGTGGTGATCGCAAAGGGCCGAAAGCGAGCATCAAATGGCAAGAGATCTCTTACCGACATCATCCTTGCTCGTCTGAAGATCCTCGTCTCTTTTTACCAGATCACTTCAGGTACATTAAGCGCATTCTCGTACATCAAATGGCCCCCGGCTTTGATCAAGCTCAGCGAGTATGCAAGCTTCCTTCAGTTCAACATCATGCGCATTGCGCCTCTTCAGTGCTTTCATGTAAGGTTCAAGACAGATGCATACGGGACTTTGATAGTTTTCTGCTCGATGACAGCAATAGTAATTGCTATTGTGTGGATCTACTACGGTATAAGAAAGATCTATCTGAAGAGAAAAACCTCTTTCAGCCTTAGGGAAAAGAAGGCAGCCCTTGATGCTACAAAGGAAGTATGCTACAGGAATACGTTTCTTTTCCTGTTTATCACTTACCCACAGACAAGCTCTTCAATTCTGCAAATGCTTCCTCAGGCGTGTCACAGGATTTGCCAAGACATGGACGGGACACAGTGCTCATTTTTCCTCAAGGCGGATTACTCAGTTCAGTGCTTCACAGAAAAGTACAACACGTTTATGTATCTTGTGTACATCCTGTTGCTTTACCCTCTTGGCATTCCTTTGTTGACGGCGTTCGTACTATGGAAATACCACTACAAGGAAAGCATTAAAACGACTGGTTCTGGAAGACCACGCTCACGTGCCACAGACCAAGAAGAAGAGAAAGACCCAGCAGCTGTGGTAAGTCGAGTTACTCACCAACTTCAACGTCTGGCTCATTCGAAGACGAAGCAACAAGATTCAAGTGGTAGTCTCAAAGAAAGAGAAATGAAAGCGATGCGCCCTAAGATCGTAAAGCAAACTGCTTTTGTCATTCCGTCTGATGAAACGAAAGAAGAAAGGTACGTCTCTCGACGTACTGGAATCACAACAAATAATTCTGAGAAAAGGCCATCTGCGGATGTTATAGAACAGCTGCAACTTGGGTCCTACGACATCGGAGCAGATGCAAGGAATAAAGACCAAAAGAAAAAGGTCACAAAGCCAAGCAGCAAGTTTGTCAGAGCTGCAGAAGTAGTATTTGCTGCTAGTAAGACGCGTCGTTCCGGGCGCTCGTTCGCTTCTACCTTGCCATTGATTGCAGGGATGAGTTTCATTTTTGAGAATTACGCCGAAGAGTGCTGGTTTTGGGAAGTGATCGAGATGAGCAGAAAGCTGGCGCTGTCCTCTGCTCTGGCACTGATTGGTGCTGAGGGACGATTATCGCTTGGCGTAGCTTCCATTCTGTCAGGTGCGCATGCTTGGTAATGTGAATGATGTAATATTGGAAAGATTTGCTCAGTTTGTCTGATACAAAATGTCTGATACAAATCCAAACATAAGAATATGAAAGATGGAATTCAAAGTGTTCTTGTCCCAAAGGTATTCCCGTCATATAAAAGGTCGATAGATGCTTCAAACATTCAACTACTCACTCCACAGGGTCTTGGAAGAGGAAGGGTCTTTGCGTTGTTTACGTGTTTTTACAAACTGTCAAATATATCCATTTAGTGCCGTCTTGTCTAATTCCCAATGCTCCTTCAAGCCGATCCCCGACTCATACGTTTTTTTATACTTTGTTTGATTTGTATTTTACCTCAGGCACGTAAGGAAAGCTCCATGCATACTTTAGGCCGATCCCCGACTGATTAGTTTAATATTTTATAATTTATCTTTTTTCATTAGTTTATTACTTTATGATTTTATACTTTATCCCTGTTTGATTTGTATTTTACCTCAGGTTCGTATGCCATGCTCCACGCATACTTCAAGCCGATCCCCGACTCATTCGAGCACTCCCTGCAGTTGACGTCTCTGATTGTGACGTTCGCCAACACTTGCGTCGGTACGATGCTCAAGGTGGACCAGGGCGCCCTGCTGGATGCTGATCAGAGGTTCATTGACTCGATTTTGACTGCAGCGCTTCTTGTGTTTGCTAATGTACTTGCCACTGTAATGATTGTAGGTAAGCGACGGTGATAGTGCCAAAAAATATAAGACCATGCAAAATATTATATCTTTTTTTCTTGTTGTCCTTATTGCCGCTACGTACTCGATATCTTGATGTTCTTTATCGTCATTGTAACGCCATCTTACCACATTTTTCTCTTCGATGTTTTCATGTTCTTTTCTCCTTATTCTTTTTCATTTCATTCCTTATTTTTATCATCACTATAATAAACATTTTGTCATCATAATCGTCATTTTCTTCTTGGGTTGTGTTTAGATAATATTATTTTTTTGGTTCCCCAGTGAAATACGTGGTGTCATTTGGACGCGTGTTCGTGTCGTTCTACAAGAATCCCCGCTGTTCCTTGGGCTGCTGTGTCACGATGTTACTGACAGCAGGCGAGGTGCAGGAAGAGGCATTCGGTTTGGAAGATAATAAGGGCTTTAAAATGAAGAGCCAGATACAGAGTGGGCCAGACTTTGGAGGTAGATCTTTAAATAATTGTGTGATTTGATTAATTAGTTAATTGCTGGAGGGGCCTTGGCTAATTTCTTTGTGGGTAGGAAGATGGGAGGAGGAGGGAATAAAGCTTGCTAAAACGGATGCTTGAATGCTGTGCCTTAATACTTAGGTATCTAAGTTTATAAACTGAACTCAGTTTAAAACCTTGCCCTATAAAGACCAAACATATGGATAATTTGATATTTGATGTAGATGGCCAACATCCCTTTATCTAGCCTCGTGTATGATATTCAGGACTCTCAATGGAGAAAAATATTGGTTTGATATTTGATGTATATAGCCGATATCCTTTACCAGCCTTCGTGTATGATTTTCAGGACTTTCAATGGAAGAAGCCGTTGGCGACTTGGGCATCCTTGAAGTAGAGTTGGAAGAACCTGTCGTGGAGCAGACCAACCCGATCGATGGAGAAGACGAGGACGAGGAAATTTTAGAGGAACAGCAGGACGAGGACGCAAAAAGAGTCAAGAGGAAAAAGCGCGTCACCAAGTTCTAATCTTAACTAATTTTACTTACTACTGCATCGCACACACCTATTCAGATTAAGAGTATGTATTTGATTAGTGAATTTATCATGTGTCGTTTCTCGAAGGGCATCATGGGTATTGAAAATAACATCTTAATTATTATAAAGAGATCTATAAAGAGAATTTGAATTTCATTTTCGTTTATGGGTTCATGCTGTAAGACAAAGCTGCTTTATGAGATGTCATTAATTTTGTTACTGATAATCGTCCATATTATGAATGCGTTAGATATTGTAGACCACATCGTTAAAATCATAAAACATTGATACCAAAAATGATGCTGATGCTATAAGTGCACATTGTGTATTAGAATTATGATATAATTTTTATTTAGGTCATTTAGAGTGTCTCACGACACGAACAGCCTTTCCAACTCGTTAAGGAAATTGTTATAAGTTCAGATCCTCACGATTATGCTTTCAATTCGTGGTTTAATTCAACTAATATTTCTCAAAATCTAAATTACAACTAACTCCGAACTTCAACGAGGAACCAGCCCCTACGGGGGGTCCCAATCAAACATCAGGGGCCACAGGGAACCCAAGGAGGGCAATATACATATTACAACATCTCCCCCCTTTCAAAACTTCAATAAATGTTCAAAAAAAAAAAAACCAAAAAAATGTTCTTAACATTGTTCAATAAGTCTTTGTGGCTTCTTCACTTCACGACCAGCTCTTGTTCTGATGGGTGAATGTGCTTCTGTTTCTCTCTGATCTTCCTGTACTTTCAATGGACTTGGCGGTTCATTGATCTGCGCTTTCCTAGCGACCACTTGAGGTTGAGGACTCATGTATGTGGGAGCCACTGGCATCTTCGGATTCATGGGTGTGTCCTTCGGGACATAAATGATGTGCCTTCGATTTCTTCGAAATACACGTCCTTTCTCATCTTCAACTACATATGACCTTGGCAGGACTTCTGCTTTACACCATTCTTTATCTTTGTTTACACGAACTCTAACTTTGTCCCCAACTTCCAAAGGGGGAAGGTCCCGGCTGTGTTGATCATAGCTCATCTGTGAACTTGCTTGTCGATGGGCTAATGCCTTTACCACTCTGTGAGGGTCTACTGGGTGAGGTACCAACAAACGTTGATGGGTAGGTAGTGTTGAACGTGTACGCCTACTCATGAGTAGTTGGGCAGGTGAGACACCTATGTCGTCAAAAGGTGTATTTCTGTACTTTAATAAACCTTCAAATGGGTCTTTATTCTCTGCTGCTGCTTTCTTAAAGATTCGCTTTGCAGTCTGGACAGCTCTTTCCGCAGCACCATTGGACTGGGGATACTCGGGTGAGCTGGTTACATGCTGGAATCCCCAAGCTTCTGCAAACTGCTTAAACTCATGGGTAGTACTGAAAATATTGCGGGTGTTACTGTATTGTGGGCCATTGTCGCTGATCACTTTGGCTGGAATGCCAAATCTTGCAAAGATTTGCTTCAAGGTGTTGACAACACACATGGCAGTGGACTGCCGAAGTAGTTCAACTTCAAAATACTTCGAATAGAAATCAACCACAATCAAGTAGGAATGGCCAGCAAATTCAAAAAGGTCAGTTCCAACAACCTGCCACGGTAGACCTGGAAGGTCATGTGGATGTAGGGTTTCTCTCTGCTGTTGGTTGCGGAATGCATTACAAATCTGACATGAACGTACTCGGTCCTTAATATGGGCAGTCATGGAGGGCCAAAAGACATAGTCTCTTGCCAAACTCAGACTCTTACTCTCACCCATGTGTGCTCCATGTATATCTTCAAGTACTTCAGCTCTCATGGATCTTGGTACTACAATTCTATCAGATTTGAACAGCAAACCATCTTCAACACTAAGCTCTTCCTTGTAATTCCAGTATTCTCTTGCCAGTTCGTCAACCTGATCCTTGTCTTCTGGCCAACCCTCTAGGACATATTCCATTACTACTCTTGAGGTTTCATCGTTACTTGATGCATCTCTGAATTTCTTTAATGTGGAATTCTCAATTCCCAGATTTTCAATCAGATTGATTCCAATCACATCCTCTGGTTCACTTACTGGCGTAGTGTCAGTGAGTGGGGCTCTACTCAAACAATCAGAGATGATTTGTTTCTTGCCTGGGACATATCTCACATCCAAATCATACTTGGTTAGCTTCAGAAGCATTCTCTGCAATCGTGGTGGGCATTCATTTAGGGGCTTCCTAAAAATTGCCTCCAATGGTTTGTGATCAGTTTCTACAATCACTCTCCTGCCATATACATACGTGTGGAACTTGTCTGCTCCCCATAGTATAGCTAACAACTCTCTTTCAATGTTAGCATATCTCTGCTCACAAGACGACAAAGTCTTTGAACCAAAGGCAATCGGCTTACCCTCTTGGATGATGACTGCACCAAGGCCAGTGCTACTCGCATCTACATTCAGAATGGTCTGTTTGTGATTGTCAAAATAGGCCAACACTGGTGCATGGGTGATCACAGCTTTGAGCTTCTCGAATGCCTCTTGTTGAGGCTTCTCCCAGGTGAAAACTGCTACTTGCTGGGTCAGCTGGGAGATTGGGCCTTGCAGATCAGCTTTGTGTTCAATGAACTTGTCCAAGTAGTTGATTGTTCCTAAGAATCGCTGCACGCCATCTTTGTCTGATGGGGGTGGCATCTCACTAATTGCACGCACTTTCTCAGGATCTGGTTTCAAACCCTCGGATGTGAACACATGTCCGACATAGCTTACTTCTGGAACTCGAAGCTTGATCTTCTTTGGATTAAATTTCAGGCCCACCTCTCTGCTTCTTTCAAGTACTGCTATCATCTTCCTATCAACATCACTTATATCTTTTCCATGGATTAAAAAATCATCAACAATTATTTCAACTGCAACTCCAGCGAAGAGCCTGTCCATCTCTCGTTGGTATATCTCAGGAGCAGATGAAATTCCAAATGGCACCCGTGTAAATCTATACCGTCCCCAAGGTGTGTTGAATGTCAGAAGTTTCGAGCTTTCCTCATCTACCTCCACCTGCCAGTATCCACTGCATGCATCCAGTGTGGTGAACATTGTAGCTCCAGAAAGGCGATTGGCAACTTGCTCAACAGTGACCATGGTGTAGTGTGGCCTCTTGAGGGCCTTATTCAGATCCCTGGGATCGATGCAGATACGGACACTGTCTTTAGATGGTGGGTTGGCTCTGTCCTTCTCTTTTCGTTTGTCAACAACCAACATTGAAGACACCCACGGTGTGTGCTCTTCTTCTTTAACGATAATCCCATCTTGTTCCATCTCTTGGAGTTTTTCTCTTGTCGGTTCAAGCAGGGATATGGGGATCTTCCTAGGGGGGTGGACTACTGCAGGCACTGATGGATCTATCTCTAGGTGTACCTTGTTTGGTAGTCTTCCCGGTTTGTTACTAAAACAATCTTGGTACTGGGATAGAACCGGATCTTCTACCAACAATTCTGCATTCGGCTTGTTGCCATTCCCTTGTGTGGTCTCCTCGGCCAGTCTTTCTGGTGTGTCTATCAGGTCAAGATTCATAAACTTGAGCACCTCTAAGTCTAGGCAGGCTTCACAACTCAACAGGGGTGTAAACTCTCCATGCACAACAAGGTACAGCAGATCTATTTTTCGGTTCTTGTACTGGGTTGGAAGGCGAACACATCCAACAGGATGAATTGCCTTGTCTGCGAGCCATCCTTTAAGAGGCTGATGAATCTTTCGTAGCGGTTGTGTAGTGATGGCCTTATATACATGATATGGCATCACATTGGCCTCTGCACCTGTATCAGCTTTGACTTTCACCTCTTTTTGTGCAATCTTAAGGGTAATCACGCTCTTCTTTGTGCTATTGGGGCTGGACACAGTCCCAAGTTCTACTGATCCAAAGTATAAGTGTGGATCACCCCCACGATCACCTTGGCCCATACTCTCAACCTGGTTTTCTTGCTCTACTGTGCTGACCGGTGTTTCTTTCTTACCCTTAAGAGGACACAACTTTGCAAAGTGTCCCTCTTGTTGGCAATTTCTACATTTCTTTCTTAAGGCAGGACAAATACTTGGTTTTGTGAAACGGTGCTGAAAACCACAAAACTTACAGGTAGGATTAGGTGCTCTCTCCTTTCCTTGAACTGGGTGTACACTCAATGGCTGCTGTGAACCAGTTGGTGAAGCAAACTTGAATTTCTGCAACTCAGCAGCTTCATAGGTTCTACAGTAATCATGGGCACTTTGGAGTGTCAAATCTGGCTTTTTCAGCAACTCCCCTCTCAACTCATTCGATAGCACCCCTCCCACGATACGATCTCTGATCAGTGAATCTCTGAGGGTCCCAAACTCACATGTCAACGATAAGCGTTTCAGCTCACTCACGAAATTGTCCATCCTCTCACCTTCTTTCTGGTTTCTTTGATTAAACACAAGGCGCTCATAGATGACGTTTCTTGCTCCCTGACAGTGTTCCTTGAACTTTCTACACACATCTTCATAAGATTCATTGCTTTCTCCTTCGTTGAAAACAAAATGACTATATTCTTCAATTGCATCTGCTCCAGCACAATTGAGTAGCAAGTTCACCTTTAACTTGTCAGGTTTCTCATCCTTTCCTTTCGCCACTAGGTAAATTTCGAACTGCATAATAAATTTCCTCCAATTTTCTGAGGCTTGGGCATCCAGCACCAGTGGACCAGGAGTCCTGTGCGACTCTACTTCTGCCATAATTTCAATTCTTTTCTCGATATTCTTTACCTTGATTCTCGTTAAACTTTTACTTGACTTCTGACACCATGTTATAAGTTCAGATCCTCACGATTATGCTTTCAATTCGTGGTTTAATTCAACTAATATTTCTCAAAATCTAAATTACAACTAACTCCGAACTTCAACGAGGAACCAGCCCCTACGGGGGGTCCCAATCAAACATCAGGGGCCACAGGGAACCCAAGGAGGGCAATATACATATTACAACAGAAATCAATTTTACATGCTTGTATACAATGGCAAGAGGTCATTTTTTAATAGAAGTATTAATTCAAGAACTTATTGTACAATAATCTAATTGCACATCGAACAACATGTGTCCGATTTGCTTTACTCGTTTTTCAGCTTCCAAATGCTAAGATTTTAATCTGTTAATCTAAATTACGAAGGAAATAAAGTTGTGAATAAAGTCGGATACACGGTGTTTAGTCCGAGTGGCTTATCCTGTCAGAGGTGGAGATTGGGGAACGCTTGGATACAAGGAGAAGAGGTCCCTGCCCCATCGGATTGAAATCTTAGGAGAAATTTAGTAGCTAAAATCCATCAAATCACCCACTGTCATGTGTTTAACTTGATACAGTCCTCCATGTTAGAACTCACAGAATGTATTTCACCGTCGGGCAAAGAGCCGGAAACTGCTTGCCACGAAAGTCACGTGATATGTTAGTGCAAGTCGCCTATTGGAGCCTTTGTTTGTTCTTTGAAATGATCGCGCTGATACGTGAACGCTGACCAATAAAACAGCGTATCTAAACATAGAAGTTGTTACTGAAATACCTTTTTCAGTACGACTATCTGTTCTCTTCATATTCTATTGTATAAACATCGATCCCGCACATAAAGAAAAATAGAAAGAGAGCGTTAGTACGAAAGTGTACAAATGCTGTATTTTATTTCATCACTTAAGAAGACAAACAAGGCGCAAAATCAAGAACTTTCCCGATGTGTGCTTAGCGCAAAAAAATTCTCCGGATAATAATATACATATATTTTTAGTACTATCGGCCCAGAGTAGGAATACCTATTTCATTGCCTTATTTATTAGCCTTCTTTTCCTACTAATTGGCCTTTAATGAAACTATTGGGTAACTTCTAATTTTATTACCATCGCCCCATGGCCCCTGAATCGCGAAAACAGCCTTTGTCAAGGGAAGATATTTATCATCTTCTCTGGATCACAGAGTTTAGCCACCTTTTTATTCTACTTTCGGACTTTCATATTTTTCTTAAGCAATTTTTATCTCGCCCATTATAAAATTATTTTCATGTCAAAACCCCTTGATTGAAATCAATATTGTCTTTTTAAAAGGTCATGTTGTAAGCTATGTGAAAACAAATGGACACTTTTTCTTTAAGAACGTCTAATTTCCATTTGAGGCTCACTGGGCCGTTATTTCTAAAGCATTTTAAGCGTGAAAATGTTCTTAGGGATGTTCTGAATGAATATTTGCTTGGATGTTCTTTAAAACCCAATGAGTTATTATGAAGAGTATTATACAAATAATCAATAGCAACAATATTTTAGGTTATTATCATAAACACAATTTTATTCTGCATTTTAGCACGCATCAGAATAAAAAAAGCATTATTTCCGCTGCCATCTGAGGCTCGACATGTTCTAGGATTTTAGATCTCACGCTGGACGTTCTTATAAAAATAGGTTCTTATCAAAATAAGGCCTAGTTTAAAGGCCGCATTAACGTCTCGCCTTTATGAAATTCGAATTTCAGTCGACGTAAATATAGCGGTGGTTTTAGACGCCGTATTAAATTAGGCGTAGGTAAATAATTTAGTTCTAGCGGGCTAGCGATTAGTGCCTGCGCTAATCACAATGACAGCGGTACATGGCTCGTTTCGCGGGTTGAAACTTCATGTAGCCATCAATATCGCATGTCTTGGATACTGACCCTAACCCAAACCCTAACCATACGGCGTCTAAAACCACCGCTATATTTACGTCGACTACAATTCGAATTTTTTATACTGCGCGACGTTAATGCGGCCTTTAAACTAGGCCTAACAGATGATATTATTACTTTATACCGCCAACCAGCACAAAGAAACACAAACATCTGCTGGCTTTTGATAATAGCAAGCTGGTTAATCTTTGTTTCGAGTTTTATTTGTTTCTGGTTCATGATTAAAATCGATACCTCCACTGAGCGTTATGAATTTTAGGTGAGACTAAAAACAACTACAAAGTTTCAGTTATCTTTGCTTATTATTTTTCATTTTACCGCCCACCAAAAAGGAAATGAAACCTGTTTTCAATATTCGGTTGCCGAGGAGACTTTAAAATGCTCTCCAATAAAATATGTACCTTAAAAAAGGTTTTTCTTAGGTAGACAGAAAAAAAAATTTCTGTTTAATATTTTAGTACTAGTTCATTTTACATAGTACATATCCGCATATAAGCAATGTTTATCGAGGCAGACAGTGCTTTAATAAGATATTACACTTTGTATATTAAGATATAAGCGCAAATATATAAAATTGAGATATAAGAAAAAATATTAGAAATAAATTGAAGCCTTAAAATTATATTTAAGCATGCTACGTATTTTTATGTAGAAAACTATTTCAGATGGCACAATTCTTGCAAATAAGTTTTTCACATTGTGTTTTCACATATTAAATGTAATAGCCAGAAAAATAAATAGTGTTATGACAATGATACGTGCTGATTGGGCAAGATGCTTGAAAATTTGATTACTAAAAAATCATGCATAGTCAGGCAAAATCTAAAACGTCGAGTGGCAGAAAGTAATAACAATGTTAAAAATAGAGCAGCATGAGATCTATAAGGTGCAAAATGAAAGAATCGTAGAGAACGTTTTTGTAAAATCAAAATATCTTCATTGTTCGTGCAGCTTGCTTGATAGTAACATCATAATATGATAGACACAGTAATGTATGGTGGATCGGTATATGTTTAGCAGAATACTGGTTGGAAAAAAGCCTTAATTTTACATTGATAACAAAGTTTTTAAAACAGTCAACATATCGGTGTGCTAGATGTAGGAAATGGCTAACAACTTCCATAGGATCTTGGGAATTGCCGTCTTGCTGCTTATAAAAGCTTTTCTAAACAGTACATCAGGTAAGACTGTATCGTTGAATCAAGATAACCTAAACTCCCATTTAAAAAAAGCCACAAATAGTTTTCTTCAGTTGAAAGACTTAATCATTGCCTCTTCTGAAGATAGATGAATAATAAGTTTAAGCTATTCGTGTTGACGTCGACCGCTTGAAGAGCTTCTTTTTCAACATTAAAGTGTCGGGCTACAATTGCTTTTGCTAAACAACTCCCCTGTAGTGTAGAGGACTTGTTTTTAGAGCATTTTTTTTTTACAGTTCTGAATTTTCATGAATAAATCCTCTATTTAGAAGAAGAAGATAAATTAACTAAATTGAGAATTTGATTCAAGTCTAGACGAGGCATAGCCTGCTAGCAGAGGTATCCATTCTTGTATTCGCTGACTTGACGGGCTTTGACTCCAACCCGTCAGCCCAGCGAATACAAAGTCAGAGAGACCTCTGCTAGCAGAGGTATCTATTCTTGTATTCGCTGACTTGACGGGCTTTGACTCCAACCCGTCAGCCCAGCGAATACAAAGTCAGAGAGACCTCTGCTAGCAGAGGTATCTATTCTTGTATTCGCTGACTTGACGGGCTTTGACTCCAACCCGTCAGCCCAATGAATACAAAGTCAGAGAAACAACTTCAAAGTTTCAGTTATCTTCGTTTATTATTTTTCATTTTACCGCCCACCAAAAAGGAAATGACACCTGTTTTCAATATGCGGTTTCCGAGGAGACTTTAGAATGCTCTCCAGTAAAATATGTACTCTAAAAAAAGGCTTTCCTTAGGTAGACAGAAAAAAAGTTTCGGTTTATCATTTTAGTACTAGTTCATTTTACATAGTACATGTCCGTATATAAGCAATGTTTATCGAGGCAGACAGTACTTTTATAAAATATTACACTTTGTATATTAAGATAAAGGGGAAATATATAAAATTGAGATATAAGAAAAATATTAGAAATAAATTGAAGCCTTAAAATTATATTTAAGCATGCTACGTATTTTTATGTAGAAAACTATTTCAGATGGCACAATTCTTGCAAATGAGTTTTTCACATTGTGTTTTCACATATTAAATGTAATAGCCAGAAAAATAAATAGTGTTATGACAATGATACGTGCTGATTGGGCAAGATGCTTGAAAATTTGATTACTAAAAAATCATGCATAGTCAGGCAAAATCTAAAACGTCGAGTGGCAGAAAGTAATAACAATGTTAAAAATAGAGCAGCATGAGATCTATAAGGTGCAAAATGAAAGAATCGTAGAGAACGTTTTTGTAAAATCAAAATATCTTCATTGTTCGTGCAGCTTGCCTCAAGATAGTAACACCATAATAGCGGAGCCAGCGCGGAGCTCCATAGGTATAGAAATATGGTAAGCTATGCGACTTGGTTTTGTGGTCATCGCGCGGTTACCCTGTGGTGTCACAAATCAGCCAGCCAGCCAGTAATCCAGCCGCGCAACTCTCAGGCCCCTCTCGGTCTTACGCTTTTATGTGTTTTTAGTTCAAAGTTCGTATGATCACAGAAAAAGGCAGTATTTAATGAGAAAATATGCGGATTCTTATAGGAACCGTTTTGTCTGAAGCACGAGTCGATAGTAAAATCTAGAGTGTTCGTGAATCCCGCCCGTCGCAACAGCTAAAAAGAGGACGATAGAGGAGGTCTATGGAGGATCTACACTACCATTGTATATTTATTCACGTCTATAGTTATGGAAGGAGATCCTGAGAAGAAAGGGCCTTGATGTCTGTTTTCAGCTATAAAAAATCATTCGCTTGTGTCGACGAGTTCCTTGCTAGCAGAAATTCGACAACTTCACAGTTTACAACAAAAGCGAACAACACAACCACAACAGAAAGCGAAAACAAAAACCCGCCAAGGTGAGTTTTAGACGACGATTTGTATTGAGAATATGAAAGTTGTTTTTCTTTTATTTTTGTGCTTTTATAATGCTCGTTTGTTCGTTTTTTTCCCCATATCCAATCGCTCAGATTAAAACACCGTACCAGCTTTAGTTTGACGTCAAGATGCCATATCAAAGTCATATATCCTTGTTTTGATGTAAATACGTAAATACTTACAAGTTCTATAAATTCAGGCGTATATTCCTCACGGTAAGTAAAATTTTAACGACAGAAATACGTAAAGTCCAGTTACTGTATCAATGCCACTTAGCTTGTTGGATTTATACATTTGTTTCTTGAGTTTGCTTTGAAAATTCGAATTAAACATGTTGAGCATAACACATCCTTTGATATTCTTCGTTCTCTCTATACTTTATTGACTGCATTGAGATATTTAATAAAGGCTGACAAATAGCATCCTTTCATATATTGCTACAGAAGACCTTTCTTGTCTTTATATTCTGTGTATTTAGTCTTTTCAAAGATACAGCAACATTTTTTCAACATTATCATAACTACTTTAACTTAACAATTACAACAGTAATTTCTCTTCGAAAAAAAAATACAACCCTTATTACCTATATTGTTTTTGCTTTGATATTGTCTGCATCTTGCATACTTTCTAATGTGTTTATTTATTTTTATTCAAATAGTTGTGGAAAATTAGTAAGGTTATAAATGGCATGATGAAAATATTGTTTTGAAAGAAAAAAAAAATTAATTGTTTTCACTTTTATTTAGGTAAAACCACCCAAGGACTACCTGAGGGCCATGATTGATTTTAAAGGCTGGAAGGCATAATAATAGGCAAATATTAAGATGATATATAGATTTAGGCACTGCCTAAAAGCGGAGCCAGCATTGAAAGAATGTTTTCTAAATGAGTTAAAAAAAGCAATTTTTACTGCCATGTAATTATGAATTGTATTGGCCCCTTCAAATGGATCAAGCAAGCACTCATTCAATTATATTAAATATGCAGTATGAAAGTGTAAAAAAGGCTGGTGTAAAAAAGGCTGTCAAAAGTTCAAGGTGCCTTAGTTGATGAGAATGTTTTAAGTGTCTAAAGGTCAATTCTTATTTGTTCCACTAAGCGTATTTTTTTGTTTCAAAACAGCATAATAACAATCTTTGACCTTGTGAAGAATATATCAAGGATGTAACAGCATTCCAAAGATTTAGATGCCATACTGTAGTTTCCATGTACTGCAACTGATTATTCAGAAGAATGTGTTGAAATTAATACATATTTAGTGCACCCACCCTTTGGCCAGTTGTTTTTAGAAATTCTGGATCCACCCATACTAGCTACTCAAAAATGAATGCAATGGAGGAAAATACTAAATTACTGAAAGTTCTTAATTACATTTTTGTTTTATTTCAAACCAAACCATGTTCATTGACTTATGTTTGGGGTAGAGAGCAATAAATAAACAAATAAACAGAAAGTCAATGAGAAGTTGAAACGGAGAAATGTGACTCTATTTGAAAAAATGTGAATCTACTTTAAAAAAATATATGACAAAAATGCAATAATAGCTTGACTGAGCACTTTCCGACTTTCCAAACATTATTTTCCTTTCCCTATTACCTTTGGTTTGATATAAAACTGTTTTCTTTACAGATTTATTATTAAAAAAGCACAAGTCTGTTATTATCTTATATATATATATATATCTTATATAATTTATTAAGTACCTTGCCCTATTATAGAAGTTCCATTAATGTAAACTTGTATCAAAGCTACATTCTGACCGGCTTTGCCCTTGCAAAGAAACAAATAATGGATGAAACAGCATTCCAAAGATAGAATGATATAGTTAGATACACTTCAGGTGCCACTTACTAGTGATACTCCATCACCAAGGAAATTAAAATCCACAAATATACCTCAGTCATGCATTACATATTGATGAACCCACCCTTTAGCATGGTGGCCTGCTGTTTTTTTTTTAAAGAAACCCTGCAGCTGGATCCACACATGCTAATGCTACTACAAAATTAAATGCAATCAAATGGGGGAGAACAAATTGACTTGGGAAGCAAATTAAAATCTTGATATTACTGATTAGTGGTAAATGAAAATGTCTAGTTTCAAACCTAACCTACTTTAATTGTTTCATTGTGCAGAGGGGAAACAGCAAATAATTATCAATTGCATATAAAAATAGTCAAGAGAGAGATAAAAAAATAAACTGGGACTATAATTTTGATAAAAACTTTAACAGCAATGCAACAACTTGATTGAGCACTCTCCTAACATTTCCCCTTTTCTCATTATCTTCAGGTGGATAAAAAATGTTTTACAGATTTACAGTATCATTGACACAAAGCATATTGCACTAAAAACCCTATAACACTTATACTGCTGTATCAAAATAATAAAAAATACCGGCTACATTTGCCTATTCTTACGCCTTCCAGTCTTTAGCATCAATCACGACCCTCAGGTAGTCCTTGGTTGGTTTTACCTAAATAAAAGTGAAAACAATTTTCTTGGGTATTTGTTTTTCTTTCAAATTAATATTTTCATCATCCCATTTATAACCTTACTAATTTTCTATAGCTATTTGAATAAAAATAAATAAACACATTAGATAGTATGCAAGATGCAGACAATATAAGCTTGAGCAAAAAAAATATAGGTTGCATTTTTGGAATTTATTTTCTATGAAAAAATTCTCTTGTAACTGTAAAGTATTTATGATAATGTTGAAAAAGTTGCTGTATCTTCAAAAAGACTAAATACACAGGATATAAAGACAAGAAAGGCCTTCTTTGGCAATATATGACAGGATGATATTTGTCAGCCTTGATTAAACATCTCAACGCTGTCAATAAAGTAAAGAGAGAACGAAGAATATCAAAGGATGTGTTATGCTCAACATGTTTAATTAGACCACGAATTCATTATACCAAGATAAATAAATGTACATAAATAAGACTAAAACAGTATATTATAATAATTTATACAGCTCTATTTCGAAACTAAGGTCTTAAATGAAAGTAATGAACTGGCACTAGCGGTGAGTGCCGCGGAAGACTTTCCAGTCTGGAATAGTGTTGGGGAAAAATGAAAACTTGTAAACATCTGTACTCTAAAAACATATGTACAAATCGAACATGCTAAGTGTCATTGATACAGCAGCTAGACTAATACGTATTTCTGTCGTTAAATTCTTACTTACCGTGAGGAATATACGCCTGAATTTATAGAACTTGTATAAGTATTTACGAAGTTAACATTTTCATGGCGATTGTCAGTTGAATAAAAGCCATATTCAGTTCCAAAATTATAAGCCAATCGGAATTCAAGTAGATGGTATTTTAGCCAGTCAAAACAAGGATAGATAACATTGATATGTCGTCTTGACGTCATACTAAAGCTGGTACGGTGTTTTAGTCTGAGCGATGGGTTTTTTGAAAAAAAGCGAACAAACGAGCATTATAAAAGCACAACAATAAATGAAAAAAATGTCATATTTCCAATACAAATCATCATCGTCAAAAACTCACCTTGGCAGTGTTTTTTTTGTCGCTTTATGTTTGTCGCCTAGTGGTTGTGTTCGCTTTTTGTTGTAAACCGTGATCTTTCTGCTAGCAAGGAATTCGTCAACACAAATGACTGGTTCTTATAGCTGAAAAAAAGACATCAATCCAAGGCCTTTTCCTCTCAGGATCTCCTTGCATAGATATAGACGTGAATAAATATAGAATCCTCTTCGTCCTCTTTTTAGCTGCTGCTGCTGCTGCCACGGGCGGGATTTTACATCGGCTCGTACTTCAGACAAAACGTTTCCTCAAAAACTTCAGCCCATTTGAATCCGCTTATTTTCTCATTAATTACTATTTTCAAGCTGCCTTTCTTCTGTGAACATACGAACTTTGCAGCACAAAGCGAGGCGGCAAAAAACACACAACAGCGAAAGATCGAGTGGTGTCTGGGAGTTCCACGATTGACTGGATGGATGGATTGTGACACCACAGGGTAACCGCGCGATGACCACAAAACCAAGTCGCATAGCTATACCATATTTCTATACCTATGGAGCTCCGCGCGCGGCCTGCGGCCGCGATGGCTCCGCTAATATAGTAGGGGATTTCTTACTTTTATACAACAGTATAAGAGCAAGATACTTGCTCTCAATGATAAATCTGTAAAGAAAACATTTATCTATCAACCTAAAGATAATGAGGAAAGGGGAAATGTTAGGAGAGTGTTGTTGCATTATTGTTTATTTTATCAAAGATATACTCCCACTTCTTCCTTTTTTTCTCTCTGCTGACTATTTTTGTATGCAATAGATATTATTTGCTGTTTCCCCTCTGCACCCTAAATAAATTAAAATATGTTAGGTTTGAAATAAGACATTTTCATTTAGCACTACTTTCAGTTATATCATGGATTTTTTTTAGAATTTGCCTTCCAAGTAAATTTGTTCTTCTCCATTGCATTTAATTTTGGAGTAGCATTAGCATGTGTGGATCCAGGGTTTCTATAAAACAGTAGGCCACCATGCTAAAGGGTGGGTGCACCAATATGTAATGCATGTCTGTAATGTCCTTGGTGATGGAGTATTACCAGTATGTGATAGACAAAACTTCCATATGGCACCTGAAATGTATAACTATATCATTATATCTTTGGAGTGCTGTTTCATTCATTATTTGTTATTTTGCAAGGGCAATGCTGGTCAGAATGTAGCTTTGATACAAGTTCTATACTTCTATAAAGGGAAAAGGTTTTTATTAGATCAAAGTACTTAAATTATATAAAGATAACAACAAACTTGTGCTTTTTCAATAATAAATTTGCAAAGAAAACAGTTTTATATCAATCCTAAAGGTAATAGGGAAAGGGAAAAATACTAGGAAAGTGCTCAGTCAAGTTATTATTTCATTATTGTTATAAATGATTAAGAATAGAGTAAAAATATTTCGAATAGAGTCACATTTCTCCCTTTCTCCGCTCCCCATTTACTTTTTGTTTATTTGTATATTTATTCCTCTCTGCCCCCAACATAGATCAATGAACATGGTTTGGTTTGAAATTAGAAACTTTCATTAATTTAGGATTTGCCTCCATTGCATTCATTTTTTAGTAGCCTGTATGGGTGGATCCAAAGTTTCTAAAAAAAAAAAAGGCCAAAGGTTGGGTGCACCAATATGTAATACATGTCAGGAGGTATATTTGTGGAGTTTAATTTCAACACATTTTTCTGAATAATCAGTTGCAGTACGTGAAAACTACAGTATGGCATCTAATTCTTTGGAATACTGTTACATCCTTGATATATTCTTCACAAGGTCAAAACATGTTAGAATGCTATTTTGATAAAAACAAAATATAGATAGTGGAGTTAAATAAGAGGGAAAATAAGAATTGACCATTAGACTCTTGAAAATCATTCTCGTCAACTAAGACACCTAAACTTTGACAGCCTTTTTCACACCAAGGTTTAGTATTTGTTAACTTTCATACTGCATATTTAATATTGTTAAATGAGTGCTTGCTTGGTACATTTGGAGGGGCCAATGCAACAGACCCTTAATTTTACATTGATAACAAAGTTTTTAAAACAGTCAACATATCGGTGAGCTTTAGAAGTAGGAAATGGCTAGCAACTTCCATAGGATCTTGGGAGTTGTCGTCTTGCTGCTTTCTAAACAGTACATCAGACTATATCGTTGAATCAAGATAACCTAAACTCCCATTTAAAAAAAAACACAAATAGTTGTCTTCAGTTGAAAGACTTAATCATTGCCTCTTCTGAAGATAGACGAATAATAAGTTTAAGCTATTCGTGTTGACGTCGACCGCTTGAAGGTCTCATGACGTCGACCTCTTGAAAAGTCTGTTTTTCAACATTAAAGTGTCGGGCTACAATTGCTTTTGCTAAACAACTCCCCTGTATTGTAGAGGACTTGTTTTTAGAGCATTTTTTTACAGTTCTGAATTTTCATGAATAAATCCTTTAATTAGAAGAAGAAGATAAATTAACTAAATTAAGAATTTGATTCAAGTCTAGACGAGGCATATTCTGCTAGCAGAGGTACCCATTCTTGTATTCGCTGACTTGACGGGCTTTGACTCCAACCCGTCAGCCCAGCGAATACAAAGTCAGAGAGACCTCTGCTAGCAGGTTGGACGAGGCAATGATTTTGCTTACTGAAAATCAATATGCATTACATATTGGTGCACCCACCCTTTACAATATGGTGGCCTGTTGTTGGTGACCTACTCCAAAATGAATGCAATGGAGTAAAATAAACAGATTGACTTAGCAAATCCTAAAAAAATACACCTTAGACATCACTGACAGTACTAAATGCCAAACCCCATGTTTGGGGTAGAGAGGAAACAGTAAATAATATTAATTGGATAAAAAATGTCGATGGGGAGGGAAAAAAGGAGACATTGACTCAACTTGAAGGTTTTGTTAAAAAATATAACAGTAATGTATATAATATGATTGAGCATTTCCTGCCATTTCCCTTTTCCCATTATCTTAAGATTTTGTTTACATATTTGTTATTGAAAAAGAACAAGGTTGTTGCTAGTGTTATATAATTTAAGTAAGAAGAAGAACCTAAGAACCCCTTTCCCTCATTAAAGTTCCATTAATGTACATTTGTATCAAAGCTACATTCTGAGAACCTTTGTTCTTTGCAAGAACAAGTCATTGGTGTAACAGGATTTCTAAGATAGAATGTAGAGTAAGACACAGTTTAAGATGCAATACTAAAGTTTTCATGTAACATTTTAAGTGTTGATTTCCGAAGCCTATGGGAATTATAACCTACAAAAATACATCCAGTAATGCATTATATTTTAGTGTTTTAGAAACCCTGGACCCAACCATTCCAATGATACTATGCAATGGCAAACAGACTGACTTGGATAGGAAATCCTAAAAAGAAATATTAGTGAAAGTGCTAAATGAAAACCTGTTCATAAATATATTTTTGGAGTAGAGGGGAAAAGCAAAGAGCATGAATTGCATAAAATAGTCAACAGGGAGAAGAAAAGGGAATAATTTTGACTCTTTTTAAAATGTTTGTTAAGAAAATAATATTTTCTTAACAAATATTAACAATAATGTGATGAATATATTCAGTACTTTCCTAAAATTTCCATTATCTTTAGGTTGATACTAGACAACTGTTTTATTTACATATTTATTATTTAAAAAGCACAAGTTTGTTTTCAGTTTAATATAATATAAGTTATCTTGTTCTATATTGAGTGTGTACTGCTGAATCACATAGTAATGCACAAGTCATCTGAGCCCCCTCTCTTATATGGTCTCGGAAAGTCTGGGGTTAATGTCTTATATGGATTAGATCACTTTTTAACCAAAAAATGTCAAAGAGGGGTTGTGGTATTGACTGTTTTTTACTCTTTAATTGGAAACAGGCTTTTATTTCAACTGTTTAAGATTTAAGTCTAATCGCCCATCCTTTCCTCGGACCATGGGTGTCGGGTATCAAATGACTTGTTAATAAAAACTTCCTCATTCCCAGAAATAAGAGACAACATGGCCGCCACGCATGCGTAATAGTGCACATACAATGTCAAAATGGCTGCCATTTATTAAAAGGAAATGTGGGGAGACATCACATTTTATCAGATTTTGGGCTCACGATGCAGGACTCGAAAAAAAAAACCCTTGCCATTCGAGTGATACACTTTCCGTTCAAACGATGCCAGAGAAAGCCCTATAATTGTTCCTTGGACATTGCACTTTTGTTCGCTTGAGAGCATACAATCCTCCATACATTCTCTGTAATTTTATTGAAATCGGGCATAAAAGTAGTCGTTTAAAAGGTAGAACTGTTCGCCGCATCACAGGTGCAGGACTCGAAATTGGTAAATCGACTATCCTTCCATCAAATTGGCCAATAAAATAGGCAGTAGCGCCTTCCAATCTTGTTCCCGAAGAAATAATATTTGATGTAGTTATGCCTAGTTCAGGAACCATTATTGTTGTCATTAAGATACAGACTAAAGCAAGGAAAACGGTGCGCTCCGCAAGAACAACTTCTCTCCGTTCGTCCGTTCTCCATTGTGTTTTTAAACGGCCCCACGGCTTTCTGGGATAGACACAGGGGAACCATAAAGCCTTTCTAAAATATTTTTTTTTTTAAATTTGCGCATTTAATGTTTTCCAACCTCAACAAGACTGCCACACTTCCATTATCATTGGACGTATCAAATCAGAGATGCCCCTTGCACGTTTAAATACCGCTAATACTACTTTTATTTGGAATTTTAGTCAACCTGATTAAAAACTTCTAAAGTGTAACAACAAAAGGGAAGCCCCTGTGCTGGCCGGAATCTCGTTTTTATTTGTGATACCGCTGTTATTCCTCGCGGGCCTAGCAAAATGTGAGCCCAGAGAAACCGCTGGCTAATGTCCCTTATTTCTGGGAATGCTGTTATCTTCAAGACATGGTTTTTAATCCTCATGATTTTTTTAGCATTCATCTTGGCCCTCAGTCAGTCACAGGTCGATAAAAGAGTGAAAATAATAATAATTATTATTTATTATTTTTTTTAAAACAATGTTTTCATCAAGCCATTTATAATCTTACTAATGTTCCACAGCTATTTGAATAAAAAAAACACGAGATGAAAGATGCAGACATAAAAAACAAATTACATATAGACAAAAGGGGTTGAATTTAGGATTTTTCATCCTTGGTAATGAAAATTTATCTTGTAAGTTGAAAAAGTTGGACAGGAATGTCACACGGGACGAATTACCATGACTTTTCTATGGGGATAAGGAATAAAGGCTTACACGACCATTCATATACCACGACAGGGTGAATGCACGTGAGGAAGAGAATTCTCGAGAATTCACGGGAATTATTGACAACCTACATTTATTATTGATAGTTCCGGGAATCCACGGGAATTCACGAGATCTCGGGGGCTCATTGCCGCGGAGTTGAACTTTTTTAACAGTATTCATCCATCATAATCTCACTTGCTATCGCCCTTTGTGATGAATCTTTGTAAATACTTGAGTGACTCGAGAGAATAACAATATACAACACAACCATTTTGTGAACTACAACCTTAATTTCCTAATACCGTGATCCATCACGGTGCTAGGATGCTAAAACTTTTCTGCACCCTTTTTATTATCCTTGAGACGTTAAACATTCTTGCCCTTCAGGGGCGTAGCCAGGGGGGTGGCCTAGGGGGCCCGCCCCCCTTTTAGCAGCCAAAAAATACAGTAGATGTATAAGACTTTATTAAAAATACAGGAGAAAATGCCTCAAAGTCCCTTTTAGGCCCCTCCTGTTAAAAATCCTGGCTATACCGCTGCCCTTGTTGTCTGTCATGCTCAGTGGCATTGCTTGAGCATTAACTTTTTGCTTTTTATTCCAAAGGATGCCCTCAAAAATGCAGCTGCTACACACGATCATGGCTGATCACTAATTGTCGAGGGAAATACTTGACGTCATTTCCGGATCAAGTCGATAACACAACAGTTGAGCTGTAAGCACCCAGTGTAGTCTCGTACCTAGTCTTTATGAATTGAAGAAATCATTTGATAAATTGAATAGCGAAAACACAACGCGTTGTGCTTACAATATTTTTTTTCGCGTCGTTTTATCCGCTTGACCAATCATAGTCCCTAAACTGGTTGAGTCACGTGATATGTGTGTAAATTGGAGCGTCAGTCACATAGATTCACGACCACGGGAACTTGATTGTATAGCACAGCCTACCCTCGGAAGGAGGTCCACTCTAGCATAGCGCATTAGGGTATCTAAGAACAGAGATCTCGCGTTGATCTGTCTTTGTATTTTCTTTTATTCCACAGAATTCTTACATACAACAGATTGAAAGCTCTACCTCCATATCCACTACAGCTAGAAAATCTGACGATTCTGTGAGTTTAGTCTTGTCGCCATCATCATTACCACTACCAATATGACCATTACCATTGTCCATCCTCACCCACACAACGTGTAAAGGTAGAATTGTTTAGTTGTTTAGAATGATTAGGTGACGTCACCGTACGTTGTCATCAAGCTTCAAATTTCTTGCCTTCATACATTCAAAAATATGTCTCGCTAAGCGCCGATTCACGTTTTCATTCCGGCTCAATCCCATAATTCTGACGAAATTATTTGACGAAATTATTTTCTTTGTTGGCATGGTGTCTAACATTGATACCTGCATGCGTTTTAAGGAATTCCTGTAAATTATTCCGATTATTTTTATAGGCCTGACATTCTAACAGAAAATGCTCTTCATCCTCCACTTTACCTGTCTGGGCATACTAAGCATTTTCTTTCGTTAGGTTTTTTATAAGGCTTTTCATACCTTCCAGTTCCAATTGCTAGCTTATGATTGCTTAGCCTGAATTTAGTAAATCATCTGTCCAGTTTTTGGTGTATTCGTATTCATTCTTCTGGTCCACGAACACGACTATTTGGGCTTTTTGTATTTACTTTTACGCTTGTGAGTGCTGTTAATTGGGGCCTGTTCTATCCTCTAATACACGGACGTTTCACCAAATCCAGTTGCACAATAAGTCCTGGGTCAGGTTTCAGGGGCGGCAAAGCGGTTCCGTAAGTGGGGGGGGGGGGGGGGGGGGGGGGCTAAGAAAGTTGCATGGAGGTCAGGGTAGTGGTTTCAAGGAGAGCGGTGGTTGGTGGTTTCAGGGGGAAAGGTGGATGGTGTTTTTAAGCGCTATTTTTAAGAACAGGGGATAGCCTAGGTTTTTATGCACGGGAATTTAAACTGTTGGACAAATTTGTCCTCGGTTGCATATGTACCACTTGAAACCCGTTGTTGGTTTATAAAAACGTTCGTATATGAAGAAAAATCAGAAAAGTGTGTGTGTGTGTGTGTGTGTGTGTGTGTGTGTGTGTGTGTGTGGGGGGGGGGGGGGGGGGGGGGTGGCCCCTGGGTTTTTTCTGCTCACCGTTAGCCAACCAGGAATATCAGAAAGAAGTTGGCCTATATCGCTTGTCTGTATGCGTGATATTATAATACATCATCACTATATTTAGGCGCTAACCTCATAATCAGGGCCGTAGCAGAGGGTGGGGCACTGGGGGTATGTGGCCTCCCCCCCCCCAAAAAAAAAAAATTAGCTACAGCCCTTGAATGTGTTAGAAATTAAAATACTTAACACATCAAAGTTTTTAGCAAATATTTAGCACATCAAAAATTACTCATCCCTGCTATCTTACCCAATGCTCTTAGTGATCTTCATGATAACCGGATCAACAACTTGAGCAATTGCGCTTCTCTCAAGGGTCTACGCCGACTGACGATTCTGTAAGTTCAGTGATAAGTTGATTGGGATATATAATGCACTTGAGACAATAATTCCCTCTATCATTGATGCTAACTTTTTTTACGAATAAAATGACCTTTTCAGTCTGCAGTAATGTGGTCAATGCAACAATACGGATATTATCGTTATTACTATTGTATGGCGTTTGTTGGGAGCGGACGGCGAGATTTTACCTCGGAAATCTTCAAGTTTCATACCTCTCTCGTAATTTTTTATACCTCCCACTCCCTTAACACGATTACTCGCGAGATAGCTTAGACTTAGTGCATCTAAAAATCTGGATTATATTAGAATGAATGAATAATGACAACACCATTCCAGTCAATTTAATTGTTTTAACCCCCAAAAAATCTCTACAAAGGTACTTGTCCGAGAATTCTCTGCAATCGATCCCAGATGCATGCTTCTGCATCTAAAAACCTGAATTATAATGAATGATAATGACAACACCATTCTAGTCTTGTCTTGTTTTACCCCCCCACCCCCCACTCCACACCCCCAAAAACTCTATCTCTACACAGGTACTTGTCCAATAATTTTCTGGATTCGATCCCTGGTGGATGCTTCTTGGACCTGAAATCACTGAAGCACTTGTAAGTACAGAATCGATTAGTCAATTTGTTCAAATTATTTACGAGAATAATTAGATAAACCAACTGGTAATTTTTCGCAAACCAAATTTTCATTCTTCTAACCTTCTCACCAGGTATCTGTATAACAATCAGCTGCGAATGTTAACACCCGGCATGCTGCGGGGCCCTGAAGGACTGCAATCACTGTAAGCTATGCTAATAATCCATCATTCATAAAATAAATGGCTACGCCGTTTCGTGGGGACAGTTTGAGAAGGATTTCACTTTCAGGGAAAAGCGGAGAATTAATTTCAATCATTTGTTTGTGCATATAAATGATCACTCCCGATGCTAACAAAATACCAAGAATGAGCAAATAAGCAAACAAACAAACAAACAAACAAACAAACAAACAAACAAACAAACAAACATACAAACAAAAAACAAACGAAAGAACGAACGAACAAATAAACAAATAAATAAATAAATAAATAAATAAATAAATAAATAAATAAATAAATAAATAAATAAATAAATAAATAAATAAATAAATAAATAAGTAAATAAATGAATAAATGAATGAATGAATAAATAAATAAATAAATAAATAAATAAATAAATAAATAAATAAATAAATAAATAAATAAATAAATAAATAAATAAATAAATAAATAAATAAATAAATAAATAAATAAATAAATAAATAAATGAATAAATAAATTAATTAATAAATTAATTAATTAATTAATAAGATCGAATTATTAGGATTGGCGAATGGTCCCTAGAAATCATAAGGCATTTCAAATTATCGGATTTCAGGGATTCGACTCCTTGTTCTTTAGAAAAGCAAAATCTCGCTGTTCTTTACCTATATCTCAGCTATAACTATATCTATTTCAGCTTTGTGGGGGATAACCAAATAAAGAAAGTAGCAGATGATGTTTTCCAAAATGTCTCCAACGGATTCAAACTGTAAGTCATACTCTTTTTGTAGCTCTAAATCCAATTTTTTATCTAATGAATACCATAATCTTCAATAAAAGTCCATTTTGTTGTTCACGTGCAAGCAAAAGTACTTTTAAGAACTATTTTAAACTTTTCACCCCATCAAAATTGATTGCTAGATTTGATCTTTATTAGATTTCTATTTCTTTCTTATTTTTTTTTTCTAGAGACATCGGCAGAAACAAGATGAATGGCGTGCCAGATGCGGTCAAACGAGTAATGGACAGACTTTCATATTTGTAAGTGTGCGCTATATAGAAAAATTGAATCTATGATACAAATGATGATACAATAAATTGTAAAAATAGATAACTGAAAAACAGATAAACTAATAAATCGAATAGATAAATAACAAAATATGCAAAACAATTACTGTTACAGTAACTGATAAAATATTAATTACTAATTAGTATATAATTTGCATGTGAGTGAAGGAGTGAATGCTAGCGAAATGCCTTGTCGCGCGACCCGACCCGACCCGACCCGATCCTTTTCTTTTTCCGCGCGCCACAGGAATCCCAATAATCCGAACTTCTTATTTTCGAAAAAAAAAAATGGAGAGCATGTATGCAGGCTACACGAGAGACAGATTGTGCGCAATTTGAGCTTTTGAAAAACTCATGAGTGGAAATTATTTTCAAATTGAACGAGAAATTGTATAATTACCTGAGTCCATTTCCAGAGTCAATATAATTACTTGAGTGCATTACCAGAGTCCATTTCAGAGTGCGTTTCACCTGTGGCTCTGAGTTTTCTCAATAATACTGCACTGAATCATCTTTTTTCTTCTTTGCTGAGTTACCTTATTCCGTACTGAATTTCCTGAAAATTGCACTGCTCTCATGGGCAATCAAAATTTAGTGATAAAATTCTATTTACCTTTTGTATGATAATTGAATTAGTAATTGTAACGCGGCATTGCCATCCATGTGACGTAGTGTTACTGGAGCTCAAACTTTATTCCAACTTTAACATCATTTTCGTAGGGACTTGTCTAGCTGCTCGATATCAAGCTTCGAGGGACTGGTGAGGCAGCCAAACACAGGGATGATTTCACTGTAAGAACACGACTTTATTTTGTTAAATATTCGAATACTGTTCTAATCCCATGGTCAAATCCTTTTGCGCGCTCTGATTGACTACAATGAAAACACAGACTCCTACGCGATTAACATTTACGTTGTCAAAATCAAAGTTTGTTACACCAGAAGGTTGTTACATCAATATGTCAATTCGACATGATTTTACCTATGTCCATGTATTAGTGTGTTCACGTTTTTGAAGAGTTACACTTAGACAAATCTAAAATCTAAAACAAAAGAGAAAAATTAAAAAAGCATCCTACATTAAGACAAGAGCCAAAAAGAAACAAAAACAGGTCAAAAGTGACTAAAACAGGACAAAAGGAACAAAGACAGGCCAAACGGGACAAAAAGGTCAACACGGACATAAAACCTAAACGGTTACACCAATAGGTCAATTCGATCTTCTTTCATGATTGTGATCATGTCCATGTATGGGTGTGTCAAGTTCTCGTTTACGGAGACTCACACCTAGACAAATACAAAATCTAAAACAAAAGAGAAAAATGATTAAAAAAGAGTTTCGAAACGAGGTTCACTCTTATCGAGGCACCTCGTCGAAAGCATGGTGAGGCGTATTTAAAAAGATTGCACCTACCCGAATTGCGGAGCGAAACAGCTAGTTCGACTAGCAAATCATCTGGAAGATTTGCATCTCTTAGATATTACACAGCGAAAAAAGTACTTACGAGAAGCCAGACTTCAACCTAAACTGAGATTTGTTGAACCTCAAGCAAAAACTACAAAATATATGACCTCCAATAAAGACCGAGCACAAGTCCATAACTCCCGCCTAATATTTTCCAAATGCCTGGAATCGAGTTCTTTGACATCGCCAACTGGGTTTGCAACGACAACAACATAACATATTTTAAACACCAATAAAAAAACACTATATTCGGAGAATTTGTAAAATTGGGGCATAGCTCGGAAGAATTGTTGAATAGTGGATTAAGACAAACACAAAGAAAAAAATAATAATTCGTTTTACAATCAGACAACTATGAACTTGAATGTATTACAACAAATTATAAGAGTACAGGAAGGTACTCATTTTATTCTGGACGCCATAGCGTAAAGGCAACGCTAGCAGTATGGGATCTATTAGACATTACTCGGATGAAGATTCAAACGTATCGACAGAAAAATTTGAAGATTATTCGGATAGCGAATCTACCCAATCCGATCATACTACGAATGAAGACTTCTTCAGACGAAAATATAGAGGATACTATCCCAAATGTCTGGGATTGTCTCCACGCTGATTCAATGGATCGCTTGCATGGTCATTGTAAAGTACTTTTTGCAAAGTATGAGCAGCGAGGAAACGCTTAAGAAGTGGCTGAAGCCCAAGCAACAAATTACCTTGTTCCCCACTATTGAAAAGGGATAAGAAAAGTCATTTTTGAACTCCAAAGTGGATACGTACTTTACGAAAGGATCCAACTTTCAAGAAAACAATGGATACGCGAAAAAAACTTAATGGACAACGATTGGTTTGACTGGAGTGAAGCGACGGAATCGGCGATTAATAAGAGAAAATTCCTGCTGTCAAAGTTTTCAGGGAGCAGCCGATTCCTCAGCAAGCAGATGCCCCAACTTGGAATAAACCATGAAGCACCCGTGCGAAATGAAAATTCACTTTTTGCGATAATAGTCGAGTTTCTGTGATATCCTGGAATATCTCAGAAAATCGCAATAAATCCAAATGAAGAAAAAAAGGTGCGAGATCACACTTGTGAAATTCAAAGATATCTTTGAATATCGCAACGACGCAAAAGACATGAATAGCTCGTTTGCGATGTTCTACGAGAGTTTAATCGTAGTTGAGCTGCTTGGCCTGGGAAAAGCCGTTTTAAAGAATAACTTTATATAATCTAGACTCTAATAAAAGCACATTTCAATTGTGGTAGCTAAAAATTCTTCATTTATACTTAAACGGTCTCAAAATTTTTTCCCTCGTTATGTGTTTTATTTATTTTATTGCTCTCTAAACAACGGTCCGTTGTTTTTTAGTCGACCTCGCATAATTTCCATACAATACCCCTACAAGAATGAACAAGACAACCCAGAGTTGATTTATATACACATTTTATTAACACCAAGAAAAGCTATGAGCTAGAACAAATACAAAAATAAAATAATAGGCTGTTTTTGTTTCGTTTTTTTTTTCTGTTTTGTTTCTTGGGTTTTAGTTCTAAAAGCACATGGTGGAGAACAAAAGAAACACCTGTGTCAACAAAGGTTCATTACGTGTGCTTGCACAAAAAATAGTATTCCTGCACAAAAAACTGGTAATTCGGTGCATACTATACTACTAGAATTCGACTATAGGACTATTCCTTTTCTTTCCTCTTAGATGGCTTAGCTCTACCGGTATCACAGAAATTCCCAATGGCTTCCTAGACTATTTTCCGGCTCTCGAAGCCTTGTAAGTACTTATCGCGAAGTTCTATGGTCTATCTTACGTTTAGGTTCTAGGTATTCAGGTAGTTAAACAGGGATACGAGTGCTTATAAAGAAATATTACTTAAAAGAGATAATAATATGTATTCTGCTCTTTTCTTTTCAGATCTCTTTCTGGTAACAATATCAGGGTTCTTTCCAACGACACATTCAGTGGACTTCCACAAATCAGAACACTGAAAGTATCTCGAAATAGTTATCTCTGACAACATCCCATATGGCTAACTGCTTTTGGTTTACCGACAGAGCAATTTGTTTTTCCATACGATTTTCCATACGACTATCCATAGATGAGAAGTTTGAAACTTTAAACCTTCTCGTTGACATCTGAAAAGCCGGTTCCGTGGAGAGGTTTTCTATTTTCTCTACAACTATTTATAAATATAATAACATTCTGATGTTTGTTATATTTCTAGATATCTCTCTAACAACAAACTGGAACAACTCCCCTCAGCTTTATTCAACAACAACACGCGCTTACAATATCTGTAAGTAGTACGTGAGTTCCATGCAGTATGTCTGAAGGTGACTTAGGTGATATTAATTGCCAGTTTAATGTTTATGTTTGTATAGATATATTAATAACAACGAATTGGAACATCTCCACTCATCTTCGTTTAGCAACAACGCGCGCCTACTTCATCTGTAAGTAGTACGTGCAGCTTTTTACAGTAGTTTCTGATGGTGACTTATGCTTATTACCTGTTTATTTCCTGCAGGAGCCTTGTTAATAACAAGTTGGTACGCCTTCCGTTATATTTACTCAGTAACAACACGAAATTAGAGTCTCTGTGAGTATATCATGCGCCAAGTAATACTATAACGAAATTAGAGTCTCTGTAAGTATATCATGCGACAAGTCATAATATACCGAATGCTCTGTAAGTATATCATGCGCCAAGTCATACTATACAGAATGCTCTGTAAGTATATCATGCGCCAAGTCATACTATACCGAATGCTCTGTAAGTATATCATGCGCCAAGCCATACTATACCGAATGCTCTGTATGTATATCATGCGCCAAGTCATACTATACCGAATGCTCTGTAAGTTATCATGCGCCAAGTCATACTATACCGAATGCTCTGTAAGTATATCATGCGCCAAGTCATACTATACCGAATGCTCTGTAAGTATATCATGCGCAAAGTCATACTATACCGAATGCTCTGTAAGTATATCATGCGACAAGTCATACTATACCGAATGCTTTGTAAGTATATCATGCGCCAAGTCATACTATACCGAATGCTCTGTAAATATATCATGCGCCATGTCATACTATACCGAATGCTCTGTAAGTATATCATGCGCCAAGTCATACTATACCGATTGCTCTGTAAATATATCATGCGCCAAGCCATACTATACCGAATGCTCTGTAAGTATATCATGCGCCAAGTCATACTATACCGAATGCTCTGTAAGTATATCATGCGCCAAGTCATACTATACCGAATGCTCTGTAAGTATATCATGCGCCAAGTCATACTATACCGATTGCTCTGTAAGTATATCATGCGTCAAGTCATACTATACCGATTGCTCTGTAAGTATATCATGCGCCAAGTGATACTATACCGAATGCTCTGTAAGTATATCATGTGTCAAGCCATACTATACCGAATGCATAGTTTTAGGAATAGGCGTGGGGTGCGAAGGCTCATTCAAACAAACAAACAAACCTCCCCAGCTAAGTGGTCATATTTGGTCTAACCCAAAAATTAACGGTTACAACTGGTGGTAGAACCTAAAAGATAGCTGTTACTGTATTGTTTGCCTTACTATTTCAGCTACTTGGATTTCAACAAGTTATCTTTTCTTCCTGATGGACTTCTACACATGAACCACGCCTTGACAAGCATGTGAGTATTTCTTTGGCCGTATGAATAGAATTAACCTTATTCTAAATTTGCTTTCTCGTAATTATTTAGGTCAAAACTAAAGCTATTAGCATGCTTTCGCCTTCCATATCAAATTCCCCCAAAATCAGGTTTTAGTGTGTGGGTAGTTCAATTTTGCTAAATATATATTATTCGCTCAAATGCCACAGCAAATATGTATTTCATCGGGAGGGTGACTCGTGCTTTGCTTGACAGTTATACGATAATTCGGTCCGCCACCTTGCCTTAACACTGCTCAATTGTGTGCATAATGTACTGTATTTTAAACATTTTATGCCCATCTTCTAGATCAATTGCGTACAACCAACTTGAATATCTTCAAAACGACACATTCTTTTACAATGCCGATCTCCAAATAATGTAAGTATTTTCACACTAAAGCAATTGAGCTCCACACTTAGTATCAGTCACAAATGAAAATAAGCTATAATTACAAAGGAACCCACCTATTATTATTATTATTAGCTTAAATGTACTAATTTCTAAAAACTAATCGATTTTCGTAAAAAATCTGTATAAGAAGTTAGGTCGCCACAGATTCTATATTGAACCCATTGACTCCTGGCTATTTTTTTTAGCTGAATTCCCATTAAAAAAAATAGACCAAAACAGGTACCCCCCGATATTTTGATATTTTTACAGCCCATCAAATTCAATCACCACGGCACCTAGTCAGCGCTATCCAAACTTTCCAACAGTGCTTTGCGGTCCCATTTTACTCCATCGTTGCTGTGCTTATTCGGGCACAAGTTGATGGTTGCTTGTATTTTTCATCAAAAATACAGCTATGAGCATAGTGGGAGAGTGCCTTAGGACATCCTTAAGTCTATTTGGGGTATAATTGAGTGCTGTGATTATAGATATGTGCAAGCAAAGGTGGATTCATGATGATTTTTTCTTGTTTGGCTCTGACTGGATGAGAAAATTATTATCTAATGAATCACCACACCTCTCCTAAATGCTGTCTTTTCTGAAACCAAATTGATTCGAAAATTGTTTACACTGCTATTCTGGCTCTGTATGACCTGGAATTGATTTGTTTGGCTTTGAAGTGAACTTATAAAAAACCGTCTGACTTTGGGGAGAGGAGTGTTAATTGGCCCTACCAATTTTTCAACTGATGTCTCAGAATCCTTTGCAATCTCTTATGTCAACAAGTGGTTTCACAAGCCTTTAAAGAGTGGAAATTGTGTTTTGAGGGCATCGAAATGGACCTGGATGATCAGAATAAAGGTATCTATTTTTGAGAGGGTTGGCTCTGCTGTTTTTCCTTGTTCGATTTGAAATTTTTGAAAGAACCCGAGCTATTATTTAGCTAAAAAAAAGAAGTTGATATCACCTTTTTATATGGATGCATACCTTTAAGATTATTTATCACTTAGACTAATGCCTGTGTATCTTCATCTTCGTGTGTCTATTTTGCATTTATGATTTTTTTTGGTCGTGAATAATTCTCAAAGCCGGTACAGGCCGGTTGAGGGGTTAATGTCTGCAATATGTTCAACCAATCTAGGGAACTTCCTTCTCATTTCTCGTAAACATAGATGGCCATTCAATTACACTCTTTCTATTTAATAAGAACGAGAACTGAGATTTCACCAAATTTGCTAAGAGAATGCCGATTCGATAGCAGCAAAATATTTTTTTTGTCTGATGTGTTTTTAAAAAATGCAGAATCAAATTGTTTTTATAATAACAACCTTTAATATTATTACCATTGATCGTTTGTAGAATTATCTTCAATATATTCGTCAAATACAATTGATGAAAAAGAACGTCCCAGCCGCAACTGAAAATTAGACTTTCTTATGAAAAAAAGAGTGTATATTTGTATATATTTGTTTGGCATGTTTTGCATTCCCAGAAATAAGAGACAACATGGCCGCCACGCATGCGTAATAGTGCACATACAATGTCAAAATGGCTGCCATTTGCTATAAGGTGGTCAAAATCGGCGCTTTCGTATTCACGCGAGCCCGCAAAAACCAGCGGTTATCCATCCAAAAAACACTCGGAATTAAAAATGGCGGCAAAGGCTGTCCGAAGGAGTTTTGTCAAAATTATTGGATTTAGAAAGGAAAACAACTAATAGTGGAAGATAAAAAACTAAGCAGCAAAAAATTGAGCTTCTATGACAAGCTTGAGTCTCTCTGAAGAAATAATTTTGTCAGGGTTCGAGAAGAGCGACGCATATTTTCTTACCAATTTGTTGTCAAGGTTGCAATGTGATTGTGTTTCTTTAGGAACGAAAATTGAGGCCCAATAGGACAGATCCCCGAGAAAGGAGTCTCTGGAAGATTTCCTTAGAAGGATAAAGTCTGTGAGCATGTCGAATTATTTTGTTTTTATTCTATCGTTTTTTAAAGCATTTATGCTCTGTTGACTATAGCTTCAATTTTTACCAAAAGGTCCATTGTGATATTTGTAATAGAATACCTGTTATTTATTAAATAATGTGTCTTACATGATGTTTTTTTGCAAATTGATCTACATGTAACTGTTTTCCAAACATCGGTACTGTATATTTCAAACCCCCCTTAACATATTTTAATAACAACCTTGCACGCATCACTCCCCTTGAACAATTTATAAAATGCTAAATTCCTATCTCAAGCATCTCATTATGACTGGGCAAGAAAGTAATTTTTATCTTGCCTGTATATTTTCTCTAAAAAGTATATTCCTATATTCCTAGTATTAGAATTGTCTTTTAAATCCACTTACTCTTTTGTAGCTTGAAGCAGCATAAAAATCCTTGATACATGAGTCTACCTTTTTCATGAAATCCTTCCAAGCTACTTGGCTTGTACTGGTGTATTTCATTAACAACTGTACAAGAGTTTAGAATTTCGATATTTTGCTTGCTATTACTGACTAAGTACTTAGAGAAATTTTCCTTCTTATTAGATGTGAAATGGGCTTATTTGAAGCGTCATGTCATGTTTTTTCGTCATGTCTGGCTGGATCCATTTGGTGGGGCCAATACAATTTGTAACTACATATATTGCTGTAATAAACTTAGGTATTTTTAATCTCGTTAAAAATCCATTCTAAAGATGAGGAGAGCAGGGTCCTAGCTCTCCTAAAACTCCCTCAATCAGTCAACAGAAAAAGTGTTAATGCGGGCTCCGCTTTTAGGCAGTGCCTAAATCTATATATTATTCTTATAGATATCTGGCTGGAAATCGTCTAACACACCTACCAAATGCGATCTTCAGGAACTGCCGACGCCTAGTTGAAATGTAACCTTGCACGATTATTTACCTTAATGATGTTGTTTTCAATGATGCTATTCTTGTCAATTACAATGTTTCTTTTTTCAGAATATTCGAGAATAACTTGATTACAAGCTTACCGGAGAATTTAACTGATGGCTTAAATAGCCTACAAATTATGTAAGTGCAGATGAAAAATTTCATTTCATGGATGTACCAGTCTTATTCCTCGATAATATGCTTTTTTTTCAGAAGTTTCCCCAGGAACAAACTAAGCAAAGTGCCAAGTAAAATTTTTCAAAACAAGCCAAGCCTTAAAATTGTGTAAGTTTGTTACCATGAAAGGGTTGCAACTGGCAATTAATATTCTGTCACAAAATACCGTTAAAAAATAATGTGAATTAAGTAAAATAGACTTACTTTTTTAGGTTCCTGGGAATGAATAATCTCTCGAGTATTCAGATGAGTGGTAGCAGAAGTATTAAGTTGCTGTAAGTACAAGTACCTACGAATAAGCACTCAGAACATCGTTAAGTACATTTTCAGCCTTGAAATGCTCCAAAAACATAGAACGGCCTTGCCGAAACTAAAAATTATACGTTCTTTTAAAAAAATGAGTGCAGTTCAATATTTATCTTTATTATTATTAATTCATTAACTCCTTTAAGTATACAGATCTTGTCAAATTGTTTACTTTTATAAAAAGCACATCTCTTAGAGTGGTTGAGATTTTATTTGATAGGGTGATCCATTAGCATGAGACACCTAATAAGGGATAGCTAAATCGAAAAAGATCACTGCATAGACCATGGAAGTACGAGCAAAATTTGTTGAGAATTTGCGACTGTTGATGATAATTTATTGATTATTTCAGGTCGTAAACACTTTAGATTCGGCTGTTATACAGCGACAAAATGATTTTTCACATGTTTTGAATGTACTGTAGGCTGATTCACCAGAACCAACTTGTGTCGCTTGACCGCTCAATGATAAGGTCATTTGGATGGAATCTAGAAGCCTTGTGAGTACTCTTATGGACTTTTTTATGTCTTAGCAAAGCGATAAAAAAACCTTCCCTACTGTTGACCCTTGGCTTCCACATACAGATTTTTTGTTTACAAATAACTAAACATAAAAACAGGGAACCCAGTGTACATCCAGGTAAAGAGTAGACTGAGTCGTAGTTTTTCGCAAGCTCTCGCGCAAGTCGTCGTCATTCACATTCACACTTCATTGAGTTAGGACCTCTGAAACTGCCAAAAGAAAACATAGCAAAAAGTAAAGCCGCGCGACAAACTACGACAACTGTAAAATACAAGAGATTGTTAAAGAACTGTCAGGCATATTCGGGAAAGTGTTTGGAGTCAATTCTCTACAAACACAAGAGCGAAACTTGTCATTGAGAAATCAAACACAACGCGCGTTAGTTTGAATTGAAAAATAAAATTCAAATCAGCGTGCGCGCGCTCATTTGAAATGGCGTCAGTCAGGTGCGCGCGAATAAATAACACATTTTCAAAATTCATCACTTCGAAACCTATCTTATCCCCCTAATTTTTCGTTTTGTTATAACAAAAGGCTAATAAATAGACTGTGTTTACTTCAATGATGTGTTATTGACCAATCATGAGCTCTACTATAGCTTTCTTGCCTCTCTCTACGGAGCTCTGCACTGAGTGAAGTCAAATGACCAATGACAGCTTTTCCCTTTTATAGTGCGCGTTCATGTTTAAGGGTGTTGGGACATTTTTCTGAGGGCCGTTGCTAGGAAAACTTCAAGACGTTATAAATCCACCAAAAATTTGTGCACAACATAAAAATTCTATAATCTTAGCTGTTGAAGTAACTGCAATGATAAATATAGCTTTATAACATTATTCAAGAGGGTGCTTACAAAGTGACGCAGGCGTTTTCGATTCTTCCAAATATTAAAATTTTTTTGCACAATTTTAATTTTAATTTTTCTTTTAATTTTTAAAATTTTGGAAAATCAATACGTAGTTTTGTAGACGGCAGTTAGGTGAATATTCATTGCCTAAAAAATCACGATCAATCCTGGTTACAAATTCGAATGTTGTCAAAGAATTTTGTTATCTCTCGCTTTTGTTCTCTCGCTATTAAAAAGTAAAATATGCATTTAAACAACTCTTTTCTTGCACAAATAAGAACTTCAGATTGCTATGTAGGTGCTTTAAGTGTAAAATCATACTCGCCTATTTTTGTTTTACAGTATTTGCTGTTTTATTATGTTTTTCTCGCAAGTTTCGGCGTTTTTTTCGAAGCTAGGAATGTCGCGCGCGCGTTAATTGTTCTCCCGCCATTCGATTTTCCCGAAAGTGAAGTGAAGTTCCCGGATAATCGCGCGCGCCTAACAACCGAATCGCTAAGTGACAAGAAATGTCCCAACACCCTTAAACGGACGAGGAAGGAGTACCATCAAAACAGGTAAAGCCAAACATCACGGGTCGCCGAGCAACCTCAAAAGTAGTAGCCCCATTCCCCCTATACCAGGGGAATGCTAGTAATGTTAAAATTTCTCATGTAGATGGGCATCCTACAACAACATCGAGGAAATACCTGATTATACATTCATAAACTCTCTCTACTTTCGATATCTGTAAGTATGGAAAATGTTGACCCAGCTTGATATGTCTTTTTTCATATATTCATGTCTCTTTATACAATGTTAACTTACTTAAATGACTATTTTCATCAAGTGTACTCAGCAACAACAAAATTCGAAGAATAACGACTGCTACATTCTATGGAGCCTATTCACTACAAGTTCTGTAAGAATTACTTGCAAATTTTAGACAATATTTTAAAATTGGTGTTATTATATAAAAATTGTTTTAGATAATACGATCGAACATATCCATGTATCTTTGTATTTATAGGTATTTGTCGCACAATCCTATTAATTATATTGCTGATCGAGCACTGCCGATGGGGTTGAGACACTTGTGAGTATAACATTTTTCGGATGGTGATTTACTGGCAGCGGCATAGCCAGGATTTTTAACAGGAGGGGGCCCAAAAAGCATTTTCTACCGTATTTGAGATAATGTCCCATACATTTACTGTATTTTGGCTGCTGGAAGGGGGGGAGGGCTGGGCGAACCCCCTGGCTGGTTTTATTTCCAGGAATGTTTTCAGGAGGGCCCCCAGCCAAGAGTCTTGGGAAAAAACCATGGCGACGGGCGAGCTTAGAATTGACTTGATTAAAATTGATCAGTGATCTGTTGTCATGACCTGGGAAAAATGTCATATTGTCCTACGGGGTAATCGGTTTGGGAAATGTCAATTTCTCAATAGAACAGGCCAGAAGCTGCCGTAAAATAAAGAAGAAAACTGTTTATAACTCATTTTAGCGCCCTCTGATTGGCTCTCGCGTGAGGTGAGGGAGCCAGATACCGGACCGCTCACCTCCAAGACTGGGAATAATGTCGACGACCGACAGACGACAAATAATAATTAAATAAAAATAATCCTTTTATGACAGAATTTTTTTTTGCCTGATTTGTTAGAGTTAAGTTCTTATTGATATATTATTGATGTCTAACATTTTCTTGCTGCAAAATGGCTTGTGTATATTCAACAATACAAGATGTTTTCCGGACATAAACGATTGAATAATGCGTATGACGGTTTGATTCAGGGTTTTATTCAATCAGAGATATAACATAGACTATTGCGACCTTCAAGTTGCAAATAATGTCACAGACCTCTTCATAGTTCTTTAGCGCTAACAGCGTGTTGAACTAGATTTTGAAAGTCGCTTTTCTCTGTGATGTTTAACTGGCAACACGCTCAGCCGATTCGAGTCCGCGAAAGGAAAATGAAAAGAAGGGGGAATCTTGATCTAGCCACCGAAATCAAGGTTCGCCGTGATTGGACGATTTCGGGGACGCGAAATCCGGACTCATTTTAGTAGAGGTTGATGTGGAGCAAAGTAAACGATCGACACAGAAAGCTCTTCGCAGGAGGGTAAAGAGAAAACGGCCCATCATCAATTTGAATTAAATTATTTCAGATAATTGTTGGTCAAAATTCAAAGAATGTAATCTTTGTTTTTTTATGATTACAAAGCATTGTCAAAGCGAAAAAAAAAAAGTTTGGTATTATCCACGAAAATGTAAGGTAAACAAAGTTCGTAATTATTTGGCAAAAGTTAATAAATATTAGACTTAGCGGGATTAAAAACATGAATGAATTATTCACTGAAATTTTTATCTTTGTTTTCATTTTACAGATATCTGCTCGAAACACATTTGAAGATTATTAGTTGCAGGATGGCATGGCTTCCATTTTTTAGTCTGACGTTGTAAGTGCTACATACTATTTAGCATTGTGACGTAAGAGGGAAACTTAAGGCTGTTTCTTTTTTCTTTGCAGCGACACTCTAAAAGAAAGCCCACCCGAGCCGATAACAAACATGTTATATATGGATATGTCAAGCCGTAATAGGCTGTACCAAGGATTTGAAAGCGCGGGCTTCAAATGCAATAGAACGGCCCTTTCCTGCACTCCGTGTATGATTGGGTATGACCTGACATACGGAGACGGCCATCAGTTCCACTGCCGAGAATGCCCTGCAGGTAAGTCACAATAAATTAATAAAAAGGATGGAGTATCCTCCATCCCCCATAAATGTTTCTTTGAATTTAGTAAATGCACAGTTAGCGGGAGACGACTTTTATTTATGAATAATTCACGGAAGACAACATCTCAACAACATCATTTGAGTACAAGTTAAAATGTAAAGGACTCAAAACAAACTTACGAGAGCCCTTCTGAAAAACGTAAAAAAATGAGATCAAGAAACGAACAATTTAATAAGATGGTGGAAGCTTTCAGGCCATGTAGAGCTTTTAATACCTTTGTTGCTACAGTGATGCTAATAGTTTATGAAGGAAATTGCATCGACATTGTATTCACAGGAGGGTTCTACCAGGACTCGTTAGCATTTTATGGTGATCGTCATGGGTATGGTAATGGCTGTCAGCTGTGTCCAAACGGAACATTTGTAAGCTTGAAGGTCGCCCCGGGAACATCCGAGAGGGACTGTCTACCATGCCCTGAAGGTTTGATATTATTAACTACATTAAAATCACAAAGAAATGTTTGTCAAGTTAGTATATCATAAAACACCAAAACTTCAAAGATTTGGGAAGCAAGTAGAAAACGAGAACAAAAAACAAGGAGAAACTATCATAAACTGACAGTTTTCTTTTTCCAGGCACAAAAAACGACGATTTTGCTGGGTTCAGAGCATGCATATGCCAGTCAAACTATTACCGTCTAGACCGGTTTGACGAGTGTCTTCCATGTCCTGAATTTGGTGCGGTCTGTTTCAACGAATCTATGACTTTACAAAATGGTTATTTCTGGAGCTGGAGATCAAACGCGGAAAAGGAGCAATACATCAACTTCACGAGTCAGCTTCAAATCTTCAACAACACGTACTCAAGAAATTTGTCCACATTTAATGGATCTTTCCCTCAGCCACATCTGTGTCCGCGCGAAGAGTCGTGTCTAGGGGGAAATGTTAGAGGAACAGCAGGACGAGGACGCAAAGAGAGTCAAGAGAAAAAAGCGCGTCACCAAGTTCTAATCTTAACTAATTTTACTTACTACTGCATCGCACACACCTATTCAGATTAAGAGTATGTATTTGATTAGTGAATTTATCATGTGTCGTTTCTCGAAGGGCATCATGGGTATTGAAAATAACATCTTAATTATTATAAAGAGATCTATAAAGAGAATTTGAATTTCATTTTCGTTTATGGGTTCATGCTGTAAGACAAAGCTGCTTTATGAGATGTCATTAATTTTGTTACTGATAAGCGCGTCACCAAGTTCTAATCTCAATTTAGTTTACTTATACTGCACCGCACAAACCTATTATAAAAGATTAAGCTTATGCATTCAATTAGTGAATTTATCAAGAAAAATACTTTGAGGCGAATGGAAAATGATACCCATTTAATGTATATATCAATTTTATGTAAATCAATCAATCAATCAATCAATCAGTCAGTCAGTCAATATAATAAAGTATGAGTAGGTTTTGAAGGGGTGACTTTTATAGCGAAATACTCGACCCATCCACTGATCGGCGGCCATCAGAAAGGAATCCCACAAAATGATATTTTCATATCATTTACAATCATATATAAATGCTTTAAAGGAGCCTTATGAGGGCGAGAAACCGTAAAGTCTGTTTCACGGATGGTAGGCATCAGAAACGGCTTGAACAGGAATTACTGCACGGTTATGAAGAATTTGTTGTAAAATAAAAAAAAATAATAATTGAAGACCATATTGCTATATATGTCCAAAAAGAATATAGTAGTCTGCGGTATCCCGAGTACCCCTAAATCCAAGATGGCAGCCGATTAACCGATGGATCTTTTTTTCCGCGATAAAACACAACTTACTGTCTTCGAGCAGACTAGAATGTCACATGACACGTGTAACTTGCCTTACTTCTGAAGAGAATAGATTTAACTAGTAGTACAATCCCGTTTCAGGTCATTATTGACCTTTTTGAAATTTTTATTCAGAAGTTGTTGCACATATAATCTTATTGCACATTGTTATATACTCAATATTAACATACCTCGACGGACAAAACCTCTACAATTGTCATGAATAATGAAAAAAAAAACTCTTGTCCCTTTTGCATTATGTCCAGGAAAACTTAAGTTTTTTTAACAACTTCTGTTCTTTACCTATATACCTTGAAATAAACCAAACATCTTTCTGTCTAAACGTTTACTATTGATTTTACCTAGCTTTTTGTATTGTATGTTGGCAAGGCAGATATATGGGTGTTGAGTACTTTAGATAACCCCAATAGACTGATGGGGCGATTGTTCTTTTTCCCGAGCAAAAAAGGGCTTAGAAAAAAAAAATTAAGGCCTAAAAGGGTGTAATTTAAGGGTGAAAAGTCGAAAGGCCATCCATTATGTTATAACCTCCCACATCAATTTCCGCGCGGATCCCCAAGATCCATACCTCATTCATCCCTCAGCCTCATAGTAAAGTAAAGGAACACAAAGCAAAATCCCTAGTATTGTTCTTTGTCTAAAAGGTTGTTCCAACGCCCTACGTATGGGGGCTCCGCGTAGGATCCGCCACAAACAATAAGCTATACGTTTCATTTCAGATAAAGAATGGGAATCTTTTCCTTCTTGATTTTTACACCTGACTGCTTTGTGATGCAATCGGTGATTGCATCATGATCCGTGATGCCGATGGCTGCACGGTTGTCCCGTTTTAGCTCTCCTGGAGGGATGGAAACCGTTTTATCTTTGCCTCTTTTCTATAATAAGATACAGTAATATAAAAGTATATTACCAGTGAGTATTTATGAGCAATATTAATATTTCTGAAAACAAAGACAATATATTTATCCAAACAAAAAGGTATGGCATACAACTAAACAGGCCTTACGCAAGGTTTTCCTTTTGTTCTTCCTCGATGACCTCCTCATCTGATCGCATGTGTACGGTCAGGGTTGTACTTCGGTCCAACGGGTACTTGGGCGAGCCTCGTCTGGGGGAGTCCTGTATAAGAGATAACGAATGAAAACAGTGGGTTAGCATTAGTCAGTCTAAGGTTGCTTTCCCGGTCCAACGGTTACTTGGGCTAGCCATGTCTAAAAGTCCTGTATGATAGATAATAAATAAGAACATTGGGGTGGTATTGGTCGGTTTAACGTTTCTTTCCCGGACTAACGTGCATTTAGGTAGGGCAGGTCTAGAGAGGAATCAAAATGAGAACAGTGGACTGGTGTTATGTGGTCAAAGACGCTAGAACAAAGGGTACGAGTTGACAGAGCCATAAATAGGGAACTCCTGTACAATAGATAAGAACAGTATGCTGGCATTTGGCGGTTAGGTTAGTTCTCTGAACCAACGGGCACGCCTAGGGAATTGACTGGTATTATGCGTCATGTATAACATATAACGGATAAGAACAAGGGTGTATCCCGGAAGCCTTGTACATGATTCATTTTAATCTCGTCCTTGGTATTGCCTGCGCAGTCTTGCGACCAATCAGATTAATCCATGCGGTTCAGGAAGTTCAATGACAGCTTACGTTTGTGTCCTGATTGATCCCTCCTAACAGGCCGGCCACACTTGATTTCTATTAAAAAATATTAACACCTATAATCAGGTTTGTCTTTCGCGAACTCACAAAATGGTGGCAATCATCCCAGAAAGGGAAATAAATAATTATCAACAGTTTTATCACCTTTATTTTCTTTGCTGTTGCGACATATACCCATGCCCTGGGAAATAACCCAAAATATTAATAAAGAGGAGCCAAGCAATGATGACAAGCCATGTGACATGTAAATGATCATACGACATACTTTCTGGCCGCAGTTCTCACTCGGTTGGTCACTTCACGAGTTCGGAGGGTCACTCCAAATATGTCTTCGTGGTAACGTCCAGAGCTCTGTTATAACAAAAATGAAAGAATGATAATAAATAGTAGTCCTCCTACGGCTTCAATATATGATTTTGATTTGCGAACCTTCAAGTTGTCAATAAATTCTTGAGCTTCTTGCTGTGTCATCGCGGCATATTCCTCAAGTAATTTCTAAAATGCACAAAGATTATCATAACAATTGAAAAACATTCTAGATCGCAAACGCCGTCAAGACGACAGCGGTCATCGGTCTTGATCGCTGAGTGGATTGTCTAACCTGGATTGTTCTGCAGACGTCTGCTGCCATGGAAACATCACCGCAAGTGTACAAATGTGCACCTTGACCCACGAGCTTGTCGATGATGGCATCTGCGTCTTCCTTTAACAAGTCTTGTACGTATTGCTATGGCAAAAATATTATCCTCACCAATGTGCAAGGCACCCCTTACAATACGTAGGGTGGTGGTGATGATGGTGGTTGTGATGATGATGATGATCATGATGATGATGATGATGGTGGTGGTGATGATGGTGGTGAGTATGATGGTGGTTGTGATGATGATAATGATGGTGGTGGTGGTGATGATGGTGGTGGTGATGATGATGATGATGATGATAATGATGATAGTGGTGGTGGTGATGATAGTGGTGGTTGTGATAATGATAGTATTGGTTGTGATGATGGTGGTGATAGTGGTTGTTGTGGAATGTGGAATTTCTAAGAAGATCCTATCAACTCCTTAAATATGGCGCATAAGATTGGGCCTTTAATTAACGACTTACATTACATAAAGTTTCAAAAGTTGGTTCAATTGATAAAAAGCATAATTCTAAAAATGTGGCTGTCGAATGTTTAGGATCCTTCCTGAATCCACCACTCATTTGAAATCAATTTGAAATGTTATGTAAACTTTTATCAGCTTTTCTCTCCACATTGTTTTCTCATAGAAAATAGCTAAACTCATCTTTTTTCACAATAGCTACCTTCACAATGTTTGCTCATAACTACGTATGCTTATTTTTCTATACATTGTTTGGTCTAAGCTGTATGCATAGTATGCATATTTCCACCCTTCGCATTGTTTGCCCACAGCTAGGTATACGTGTTTACCTTTACATGTCCAGGTTCACGAGAGAGCGCAGTGCGCACTGCTGCAAGAGCACCATCCTGGTGTGCCGTCTTGGTCTCTTCCTGATAAATGTCATCTAGAGTCGAGCAACGACACCCAAAGTACAACACCATGTCTCCCCAACCACTCCCCTCCTTAACTGCCGAGCTTAAACTTGCTGAGTCACCGTTGGTAGTCACGGGTGCTGCGTCACGTGGCTTAGGGACCGGGCTTGGTTTTTTAACGATGTCGTACTGCCGCTGCTGCCAGAAACTTCTAAAGGGAGCAATCCCAGTACCAGGCCCTACCATGATAATGGGGAGGCTACCGTCATCAGGGAGATGGAATGAATGCGCCCTGTGATGAAACAATGGACGTCACTTGAATATGCTGCTTAGATAAAACGAGAAAGAAGACACAAGCCTGGAGCGTAGAAGAAGGGTGCGCATTTCTCATTGAAACATCCACAAATGTATACTGCATGTACTGTGCAAATCCCTTTCGAGCACAAAAAGTTTACTATTTTTCATTGAAGTACCCTTAAAATTTACAGCTATGCAATACTGCGGAAATTCCTTTTAAACTAAAAAAAAGTGTGTCATTTCTTACTGATGTGTTGTTAGATTACACAACAGTGGTTTACTTTGATATCTATAACACTACCGGTCTCTACAACACTTGGTTGTTGTCCTAAGGATATAAAATAGAACAAACTTACTTTCTAACAAAGCAGGGTACAATATCTCCTGGTTTCAAGCCGTTGAACCAAGTTGAGCACACTCCGTAATGTACTGGACCTTTCCCCTCTGTAAACACAGAATCGTGTTTTAGTAACAAAGAAAACAAGAAAATGATAATTTATTTACCGTGATTCAGCTCATAATGATCCTTACCTCGTTTATTGTACTGCACGACAGCAACAGTCAGGTGCACTTCGTTTGGGGAAAAGTCTTGCGAAGAGGAGATCGAGTAGAAACGCTAAATGGAATAATCAATAAGAGCACATATAAATAGCTGTTTTACTACTGACTACTACTTGTTTTTGTTGTTGTTGTTTTTGCTGCTACTGATGTTATTAGCAATGGCGATGGTGCTGTTTATCATTGTTATTGTGGTGGACAATAACGGTTGAAATAGTTTTTGTGGAAGTAGTGGTCATGGTAATTTGTTGATAATACTTATAGTGGTGATAATGACAGTGGTGGTGATGGTGCTGTATGTGGTGGTGGTGGTGGTAATAAGGTGGCGATGGTGGTGCCTGTTGTGCAGGCGGTGGTACTGGCGTGATGGTGATGATGATGATGGTGGTGGTGAAGATGGCGCTGCTGTTGGTGTTGGTGACGATGGATGATGATAATGATGATGGGGGTGTTGGAAATGGTGATGATGATGATGATGATGATGATGGTGTTGGTGGTGGTGATGATAATAATCACGATATCATCGTGGTTCTGGGAACGATGGTTGTGTTGACAGTTGTAATGTGAAATTCCTGTGATGGATAATTGAGGGAAGATAAGACATATGACAATGGTTGCATACAGAGATGTTCTTACCGGTTGAAGAAGAGGAAGCTGGGTCAGGAGCATTTCGGCTTCGACGTTGACGGACGGGAATTCTTCCAGAACCTCTACAATGTTGGATTGTTTCTCATACTTCCAATCATCGTAGTGGTTATCCCCCTGTGGTTTAGCATTGAGATCGATATATGAAGGATCATTTTTTAGTTATTTTACCATATCACTACAATTTTGGCCTTCAACCTAAAGGTGCCACGTCTATTAAGAAAGGAACAAAACGCTCCCATAAAACGTGCAAGAAAATCTTGACGTCTGGAAATTCTATATTATCGGATTTCTAGATGACTTGCAGCCAGCACGAGGTGTCTTATCATCAGGTGATATCTCAAGGTGTCCTATCATCAAATGATGCTTTTTGCAGTGAAGGGAGACAAAGACAGGTTTCGCCTCAAAGGTGATCGACCGTCATTGCTTCGTTTCAAAGATGAACCGTCTTCTTATCATCCTTTTTCGTGTCACTCTTTCCATTTGAAGTCAATTGAAGTCTGTTCCGGACTGGTGCGACACAGTCCTACTCTACAATATTTCGTTCTACGTTTGCATTTGCCTTATCCTTAATGTCCCTTTTGATCCTAAATAACGATTTTACATTATTTGTTAGTTTTACCTTTCCCAGTGTTTCGAGTGCTTCTCTATCCTTTGGATTTGTAGCCTAAAAACAACATTAAAAAGATAACAAAATTTTACTTGACAATTTGACATGTTACAACACCTCTTCATACTAGCTCACCGTAAAAATAACACTAGTAAACAGGCTTGATTTTAAGGTTGACCATTCAACCATTTGATGTAATTGGGTTTATGGCAAGTTCGCACAGTCATGTGTTTATATAGGCGCCGACGGGCTTTTTCTCTTTCCTGATTTTACACATTTTTTCCCCAACATCTGCATCAAAACGCCCTTCCCCCTTTATCGGTAAAATACTCATAATTTTCTTATTTGGAATAACTGCAAGCTCACTGTCATTTTTAAGGTGGCCGTAACAGGGAGGCTTCCTAAACTCTATGACTTGTATTCTGAACATAAAAAATGTGACTGTGAAAACGCAATGTTGTAACCATCTTTAGTCGATTGAGAAGGTTTTAAATAACATATTATTTCGCGGTACCAGACTTCAAAAACAGCAATTTTTTTCATGTTAATAGGGACATACCAAAGAGGCAAGACTTTTCAGGATCTGCGGCGTAGGTGTCCCAGCGATATCGATAAATCTCGAGAACGCTTCTCTTACTGTTGTCGGTGTAGGTAGACGGTCTACAGGCGTCCATTTCTTCGTCTTCCCGAATGGCCCTGAAAGGATAACCAGCTTCAAACCCAGAAAAATATCAATACATAACATTAAATTTTCCCTTTTATGTAGTACCTTAACAAAAAATGAAATATAATAAATCAAATTCAAATGAATACTATTTGATATACTTAAAAAGGGCGAAAATCAAACACCAAGACGATATGCTAAAGTGAAGATAAGATTTTTACAATGCCACGCGCGTTACAGTGGCCACCTTGACAGTTTCAGGAAGTTAGCCAATAAGGTTTCGACAAATGGCGTGACAAGAAAATGCTTCAGTGTACAGAAAACAATCAATGAAGTTTAAGTTAATGAGCATTAAGTGTAGTTCTCGCATCAGGTTTGGCAAGCTTTATCAAAATGATGTCTTGGTAACCACGCTTGGCTTCTCGCACTCTACTCTTACCCGAGGTCTCTTGGCAGACCTCTAACTTGATTGGCTGGTCTGGATCTGGCGCCTCGCACAATCTATCGATAAGACTCTGTACCAGTTCCCTGCGATTACAGGGGAAGACGGAAAGATGGTCTCCCGGGTTATAATGGAACTCGGCCGCTGGACTGGTGTCCAGCTTGAGAAGTATGGTAGATCGGCTGGAAGAGAGTTTGATAATGTGGCATTGGCTATGAGAATACATACCTATTTCCAAAAACACTGCTACTGCAAAATGTATACGGCAAATGGTGAATGGCATATACAAGTCCGCAGGTGTTTATGAGTACTAATTATTCGCAAACTTAGAGGTAGTCAAGGGATGTCAGGGCCAGACATTGGTGGCCTTAAATGGATTATTGTATGATCCATCCATATTCTCCTACATTCGGAGAAAATGTAATTTGTTGTAGAAGAATGGTATATTGATGACTTTCATTTATTCCCAGGAGGCAAAATGAACAAAATTAAGGAAAGGTAGGCTGTTGAATGGACAATAGAAATCTATCCCTGGGAATGGGAGTAAGTACGCAGCTGCTTTGTCTCCTATTATCTTTGTTCTACAAAGGAGTCTTTTGTCTCTATTCTACTCGTTTTTTGTGTCGAGGTGCGGATATTGTTCATTTGCCCAATCAAATTGCAGCTTGTAAGAGCTGCGTACTGACCCAGGAATGGAGGAGGCTTTGCTTATGATGTCACAGGAAAATCAAGAATAAAGGTATCTTTCAAGCTCTACCTTCCGCAAACTGTATAAACAACTGAAAACACACACAGTTCATGCCTTTGCTTGCCTTACCTTATCTATAGAATAACAGGAGAAGTATGAAAAAAGAATCAGAATATAACCTTCTCATTACCTCGAGTCGGCTGATTGTAGTTTTTTCACGGATTTGACTTTAGCGCCAACGATAGGCTTGTTATTGACAGACGCGATACCTAAAGAAATCAGCGTCATAATATTATACAAACATACAATTATATACATTTTATTATATATAAATACACATTAAAGTGATCACTCTGATTACAATGATGTGTCAAAATTTTTCCGTGGACCACGGCTTATCTGACAATCCATCCGTTATTACATGAAAGCCAGCCTGAAAAATCAGACTTGAACCTTAGCGTGAATCTTAACATAAACCTTCGCGTGGCTTATGCGCAAACGAGACCCGAATACGCAGCCCAAAATGGCTGCATACGTTACGGAGAATCTCATAATTTTATATTATTTATAGCCTGACGCTTTCTACACGTATGATGTGGGGATATGAGTGGGGTTAGGGACGAGGAATCGCCCCCTCTCCATCTCCTTGCCTCATTGTCAAGGTTGACGTATTTGATTCCTGCTCACTTCGTAATACCGTGTAACCAGTGCCTTATTAATTTATTCATTTATTTGAGAGCACGGCACGCTGCGATTTGTCCTTACTTTTGCACACATCTTGCAGCTCCTCCTTAACACTAGTAAAGCGGTATTTCCCAGGGGACCAGCCACTGGACAGAGTGTTCAAGGACTCGTCTGCTTCGGCGACGTTCACCATCTCTCCTACGCAAAACGTGTCGCACGCAGCCTGTACAGAAAATACAACTCATGTAGCCTTTAACGCAAAGTTATAGTTTGAGCGTTGTTAATGATACAATCCACCATAATGAAGTGCAGTAAAATTTGCACGCAAAAAACATTATTCAAGCTTTCGCGCTTAAAATACCTCTCTAAATCAGGGAAAGGCTCTGTCAGTTAATCCGGATGAATGAAAATTATGAATTATGACTTAACTCCATTAAAAAAAATGGGAATCAAATCAACCTTCTTTCAGCTGGGATGCTGAATTGCGAGAGCGCAGATATAACGTGGTCAAGTCGAAGGCACAACAGGCAGCCACCGTAATACTCGTGTCTGACCACGGTATATGGCTGAGATCAAAAGTGTTGGTTTTTGACTCGTGTCTGACCGCGGTATATGGCTGAGATCAAAAGTGTTGGTTTTGTTGGTTTTTGACTCATGTCTGACCACGGTATATGGCTGATATCAAAAGTGTTGGTTCGTTTTGTTGGTTTTTGACTCATGTCTGACCACGGTATATGGCTGAGATCAAAAGTGTTGGTTTTGTTGGTTTTTGACTCATGTCTGACCACGGTATATGGCTGAGATCAAAAGTGTTGGTTCGTTTTGTTGGTTGTTGACTCATGTCTGACCACGGTATATGGCTGAGATCAAAAGTGTAGGTTTTGAGTAGGAAGGAAAACCGGAGAAAAATCCTTGGAGCAAAGGCTAGAACTAACTCAACTAACGTCAGAACCGGGAATAGTCGTGGGAAGTACAGGGACAAGAGAACGACGCTCTTCCAAAGGTGCCACCTAAGTTCCCAACCTATCATAAAGCGGCCACCTATGCGGCCAAATCGTCTAGAATTAAAAAAAACCAATTACTAAAGTGCCAAAGTATAACTACGGCCTAATAGAGGTACCAATAGAGGCATAAACACGTGGAAGAAAGAAGATCGAGAAAAGCATAGTTTAGGGGTGAGCCTTGCAAAAAGTATTGGACTCACCTTAAAGACTTGTTTAGCCCACGTTTTGAATGATTCCTCCTGCCCTGCCAGTTCGTCACCCTCGCCACATTTGTGAATCTGTTCGGCTCCGAGCTCCTGGATAATTTTATCCAGCGACCGCGCAAACGCACAGAAATTGGGATATGCTCGTGAACCCAGCCCGAACACTGCGTACCTGAAGGAGAATCATTTAAGATTAGTTTATACGAAAAAGATTGCACCTATTGACAAGGCATCACGCAGGCATGGTTTCATATGTTAAAATAATTTTTGAATGAGCAAATAATATAGAAAAATCCAAGCTAAAATTACTCTGCATCTCGATACGTATACTACAACAAAACAAAATGTTCAATTTTCAAGGGATGAAATGATGATACTGAAATACTTATGTTAAAAAAGGATAGGCCTTTTAAAATGAGGTAAAAAGAGTAATGAAGATAAGACCCATGGAATCGAAACAAAACCTTAAGCTTGCAAGAGGCTGTTCGTCGTCCTTTATGCATAGCCCTCGCTCTTTTTCTTTCTGCATCAGCAAGTTGCTAACAGCTTGGATCTTGCGCGTAGAAGCCCCTCTAAAACGCATTTATGTATTTATAATTATGTATATTAATTGTTTAAATAAACAACATCAGCCAGCACGGACAATCAGGTCGCGTCTCGAGCACATCCAAGAACCATGGGCACTACTTTAAAATGATGTTAGAGAAATAAAAATCACTACTATGCAGCATATGGACTATGTTTTAGCATGGGGTTTTCTTTTCAAAGCCTCCCTTGCCCCCAACCCCTCGCTTAAACACTACAAAAGTAATCCCCCCCTGACTATTAAAAGCAATAGATAATATCAGCCTAAGGAAGCCGCAACCAATAACTGCGCTAAGGATTTCATTGTTATTATAAAAATAGTAATGCTGATGATAATAAATAAAATTGCAATGACTTACTGACTGCTTGGATGGCGGAGCTCATAGAGATATCGAGCGAATGACTAGAAAATGAAATACAAACTCTACTGTAATCATATGAATATACCCCTACGAGACGATCGAGAGCTTAGCCAGTTAGCAATGATAACGGTTATAGAAACAGATATGTAGCAGGCCTTAAAATATCAATTGGTCATTTCCTTTTGAAAATAATAAAAGATAATTTAATATAATAATTTAAAAATATTTAGGAAGCTTCTTATTGTGACTACATGTCTGACTAAACGAACATAGGTTATTAGATTAGTAGGGATTAGCGCAAACGACTTGAACGACGTTTGGAAAAAAAAAACATTAAAATGTTTGAGACAGTCCATTTCACGTCTGGACTTATATAATTAACAATTATAGCATTTCCATTGGGGTGGATAGTGGCGAAATATCTACCGAGAGCCGAAGGAAATGGCAATTTTCTTTTCGGAAACAATTGCAAATCGGCTGTTACACCCGCCATTTTGCTATTTCGGGGCGCAGTTAAATATCCACCTCCTAGGACGTGTATATTGCATTTATCCCGAGTTTCTCAACCAATCTAATCGCTTGTTCTTTGGAGGTTCCCGAGTTTTATATACTAAATAACCATATATTTTCTAGAACTCTGATCTTCGATGATTCGCTGCTGACTGGCTGAATCCAAAGGGTTTATGGTACTAACCTCTCCGTTCTCCGGCGGGTCTCCGTTGCCGAAAGTACTGGTGACAATAAGAATAAGCTGCTCGTTTTCCATTTCTGGGTGGGGATATTCGTCCATCCGCATGACCTGTACATAAGCAACATCCATGGAAAGTAGGTTTTATAAACCGGACAAAAAAGAACAAAGTGTACAATGATGATTATGGTGACGAAGATTATGGAAATCATCATCATAATACATTTAATGACAGTGATTTAAAAAAATATGATGTTGATTACTACGATCGCTTGCGTAAAGATATTACTGGTAACCTAAAAACTGCATGTCAAAAATAGCAAGGATAGAGACGTACAACCCAAAAAAGTATCAGACCCTGAATTCTCTACAGAAAGAATACCTGCCTTTTTAACCTTTTTTAAAAATGCAAGTTTACGACGACGGAGGAGCTGTGCATTATCGCCAATTAAAAAAAGGAAAAATTACTAGATACATCTACTAATAACCCTACTAAATCTACTAATAACTTTCTACTTCAATGGAGAATATCATCTTTCTAAGGTGTGAAAAAATATTGCCCGCACCCCAACATGACCGCCATGTTTCCACAGCATCGTAAGAAAAGACATTTTTATTTAAAAAATGCAGAGGAATCCATTCCCCCGTCATGCTAAATTCCCCTCCCCTCCCCCTTGTGTTGAATCCTCACCTTTGGGTCGAATGCGTGAAGGAAGAGGTCCGCTAGCATTCTTGCGTAACTCTCAGACTTGCCCGTTTCAGTGGCGTACAGTATGATTGCCTTAGTGCGTTTTGCCATAGCTTTACCCATCAGGTTGGCAGAGAATTTCACAGCCCTGAAAAGAAAAAAAAGGTTCCAGTTCTTTTGAGTTTATATTAGATGACATTATCTAATGAAAGTCTGGTTTTCTTACTTGGCAACCTCCTTGAAGGAAAGCTTTTTTCTGTCGGAATTCGACTCTGCAGTTGTTATTTTGTAATGCTTCCATGGGTCATCCTGTTGCATAAAAAAGGTAAGAATCTCTACTGTCTACCTCGTATACTTTCAAAACTGTCGCATTAGCCCGATGTGCGGCCAATCCCAGTGTAAAAATCACTTACTTGGTATTCGTAGCTTGGTTTCAACATGTAATTTAACATTTCCTGGAAATTAGAAAATAATAATTAAGATAAAAAAAACTAAGTTAGACTAGTTAAACAGGTAAAACTAGACTAGCTAAACTAGTAAATTCCGATTCAAAATTCCATTATAACCAGATCCGATATCATCTAACCAGACTTGAAATTAAATTCTGCTGACAAAAGTATGTTTCTAGTAGGCTGAGCTGTTTGAGGGTTTAGTAGTTTTATCAGAGATAGTGTAAATTTTCTCTACCTGATGAAACACAGGGGACACAGAACCCGACAGTGGCGGCACGACCCATACCCAGTCCCCTGGACATCCACCGCGCAGTTTTGTCTGAAGGTAAAAAAAGTAACAAATAAAAAACTATGTCGTAACACAAACGCCACATTTTGTGGCTTTCCTCTGCTTAAGCCTGGTTAACGATTGATGTTTGATTGACAGGATATAGAAGGTGGGTGAATTGACAAAGAAAAGAAACACGAAAAGAACATTAATTGCCAACTTACCTCATTCTCAAAATGCTTCATGAAAGTCTCGGACGCAGTGTGATGATCGGTAATAGTAACTCCAGCTTCCTATGGCACGAAAAAACAAAACAGGAACGCATCAGTACTCGGTTGACTGTGTCCGTATAGCTGTCCTTGCACTATTAATCACTTGCCTGGAAACTGTAGAGAACGGCCACGTTGATTTCCACGCAGGAAATGTCTTTCCAAAGCGATGCGTTACTCTTAGTGTCCAAGCCCAACTTTTTGGCTACAGGCTATGAAGAAAAAAATGGTTAAAAAGGTGTGAAAATGATGCACGTTATCTGTGCGAAATGAAAATTACTTTTTTTGCGATAATAGTCGAGTTTCTGTGATATCCTGGAATATCTCAGAAAATCGCAATAAATCCAAATAAAGAAAAAAAGGTGCGAGATCACACTTTGTGAAATTCAAAGATATCTTTGAATATCGCAACGACGCAAAAGACATGAATAGCTCGTTTGCGATGTTCTACGATTTTCCATGATATCCTATTAGGCGAGTTTATTCCAGCTTGAGAAAAGAAACTAGTGCAAAAGAATTTGATACGCATGGGTCGACCTTTGGATATTCTGCGATTTTTTTTTTTCAACATTTAAAATTAACCGGTTAAAAATTATCCGAATTTGAAGCACTGTTAAGTTATGCATGACATTTCTAAAACGCATAGTTTTAAAACGGCTTATAAAACAAAAGAAATAAAACAAAAACAGAAAAAGCAATAAACAACATTTGACAAATTAAATGAATAAAACCCTAAAAATATATATACAGTGGAACCCCGGACACCCTCGGGACTTTCATAAGTGTCCTTATTATCGGGGTGTCCGTATTAAGCGGGCTTTGTTTTGTTTTACTTCACAGTTAAACGACTTCGTCTTCTGGAAGAGGCGACTTGAAATAAGAAGTCACGTGACTTCTTAGTTCAAGTGTAATTTTTCAAAAAGTATCATAAATTGCACGAGCCCGTAGGGCGAATTTGAGACTCTATTTAAATCACACCAGCGCAATTACGAATCGTATGATCACTTATAAATAACACACAAATTAGTCAAGTTTTTGTTTGAAACACAGTAAAACAGCGCGCTTTTTTCAAAAACTGGTGTAATTCGTCCGTGGAATTAGACGTGGAATCTCAAAATGATCAGAATATGTTTTTTTGTTTGTTTTAAACGCGATCCCCTGATAGAATAGAATAGCCATAGAATTGCTCTGTCATATTTTTTTGCTAATTAACACTCGAGTGTTTTTTGCGCAGTTATATTTTTGCTTATTTTATTTTGTCCCGTTATAATTTTGCCTTTTTTGGCGAATTGTTCACTCGGTTATTTCCTCCCTCTGATTGATGTTGCGCTATATTCCTCGAGGTTCACGTGGGTAAAGGTCAGTTATTAAGAAACTCATAAATAATCATATAGAACCAAATTAATTCCGGCCCGATGTAGACTTGTATCAACATTGTGAATCAAGCCCTTAAATGATACAAACCTTTGCATTTTATTTTTATTGTTGTCATTCTTCTGACAGGTATTGGGATTAGTTGATCGAAGTGTTACCTGGAATGCCGAACCTACGACGCTCCCCGTGGAGATCGATGCTCAAAAAGCATCGATCTCCACAGGGGCCGGGGTCAAAAATTCCGTTGTTAAGAGCGTGCGGCTTGTTATGACACGATCTTACGTTCTGTAATCAACATCACCCAATCAGAATCCGCTTTTTTTGCATACGTCATTCACCCCTTGCTGGCTGCCTGGGATGTCGCCGACTTGTACTGGTTTTCGTTGGATTGTACCGGTTGCATTTTCTTAGCGAATCTCCGTGATTTTAGTGAATTTTATCGAATTTTAGTGATCAAGTCAAAATGACCTCCAAGAAATTTGTTGTTGTGGAGTGGCTCAACAACGCAAAGGATCGTCGCGAGTTTACAGTTCTCAGGGGAAATGAAGTTTTGCGCCAGGGTGGTTTGGTATCTGTGGTATTCATTGCATTGCAGCAGATAACACATCAATACTTTACGAGGCAGAAGTGTTGCAAAACTTCGGTAAGTCGACGTTAGGCTTATTTTTTTATCGTTTTACTTTATAAAATAAAGACCTTACGCAAGGACGTCCTGGCGGCGCATGTAGAACGCAAAAATAGGAAAATGCCGTTCTAGATTTGCCGTCGCGGACGACACGCCGTGTTGTGTGAGCAGAAATCGTGAGCGCGCGCGCCGTTCTTGATGCCGTCGTTCTTGCGTCTCTAATATAATAATAGAACTAAGCAACGGTAGCGCAGAGAATATTTCGAGTATTCAGTCTGAGTTCCTACGGTATTTCTCCTCATGCTCACATTCGCATTGGCTTCTGTTTCTTGAGGAACTTCGATGCTATTATCTTTTGCGGCATTGTCTGGCTCGATTTTTAATTTCTTTCCTCCGTGATTTGTAAATCTCTTGCTTTTGGTGGCGGACGTTTGGGAGCACAAGCAGCTTTACAGTTCTAAACTACGGAATACATTCTTATAAAAGCATGAAGTATTTGAACCCAGGGCGACGGTAAACCTCGACGGCTTTCGGTGTATTTTGTAACATACGTGCGCCGTAAGAAGTAAGAGGGTGCAGCACCTCTGTATTATGACTTCAGTGCTAAAACTCGAAGCAATTTCAGAATTATATCTCAACTTGCAGTTTTTTTATTTGGATTTCAGACTCACAGCGCAAGGCAAACAGTTTGAAAACGAGCTTCTTGAGGGAGGCAACGACAGCGTTGACCGAGGTAACATTATAAGAATAGGAACATCCACAAAATATTAAATGCATTCTTCGCATCCCTTACGTGAATGTTTGTGTTAGTTAAATTACCTTCACACAATTGATAATACTTTGCTAAAATAGTATATTAGTGTTAATGTAATATTATTTACCTAGAAGTAACGTAAAGTAAACACTTAAGGATACTGTAGACCCGAGCGGTAATTACCCCGATCGTCCCGGCAAAACGCGCTTAATTTTAAGTGCTTTTGTCTGGTCCAAAGTGCTTAAACTTAAACAAGAGGTAAAAAACCTGAAAAGAAAACTCAAGGTGAGTTTACACCGTGTGATTATGCTAAAGTTGCAATACTTATGACAAAAACGAAATGGTTGTTGTTGGTTAAACGGCGGCTTCGATATTCTGAATCCACTCCCTGGATATGAGGAATTGGCTCTCAAACATAGGAAATATTTAGGCACAAATTCAAATTATGTCATTCGGTACTTTTCTCCTGCCCGGCCTGGATTTTATGATTTTGTTAATTATGTATCATATATTAGTAGCCGAATGCAGTGAATATAACACTATCAGCAAGTAGTTTTGGATTTTTTAAAGGCTGTGACTGTGCGGTTTTTGCACATTGTAATAGTCCTCTCCGCTGTTATCACATAAAGAATATTAATTGTTCTTTTTTTGTATTTTTTATAGGTTTACAAAGATGTTCCTGCAGAGGATCAGCCCAGTCCAGTGGTACGTTTCGATAAAACATCAAACAAACAATATAACCGGAACAGAGAACTCGTATAGACTATATACATGCCTGATTGCTTATACACCGATTTTAGCTGTTTTCAATTAATTGTTCAATTTATTCTTTACAGTCACAACAAAAGCAGAAAATTAAATATCTGTCAAAGCCCCTGGAAGGGGTGAAGAGGCTCCTGTCAGACCTTATTACCGAAGAAGAGCTCATGCGGTGCACACTGAAGGGGAAGGGAAGGTACAGAGGGATGCCCTGGACCAGCAACAAGATGCAGATGTTTTATGGTGAGTCACAACAGTGCAAGAAATGCAGAAAGGTATCACTTACTTAACTGCAACTACCATTATTTTTGCAGTTGCAATGAGGGGAAATTACGGAATGACTAATGAGAAAATGGACCAGCTGATTAGAAATCAGCAAAAATCCTTAAAGACAAAACCCAAAAAGTCTTCAGTAAAGCTAAGTGAAATGTCCATTGTTGGTATAAAATGTTTGCTTTAGTAGGTTTTTTAATCATAGAGATATTTTAGCTTGCCTTGCACTTTTTGTTGTATACCAACTTGTCGAATTTGGTTTTGTCTTGTAACGATTTTTGCTGATTTCTATAACGTTATAGAAGTCACTGTTCACGTTGTATCCGAAAATTATAAAGTTGATTATCAAATTTTGAGATAATTGTAAATTTGTTCTGTATTCTAAAAATAAAATTATTTGCTGGAAAATATTGCTAGCTATTTGTAATAAATTACCGGATATCCAAGAAAAGCGTATAATATTCTGCAAAATGACAATATGTCAATAACAAACCTCAATTTCCTTCAATTCCGAAAAATCTAATAATTTCCGATTATGCATTCACTAAAATCAAAGAAAATCCAATATTGTCAAAGAATATCGTTCTTTATCGCAAAAGGAACAACGCATCTATGCATTCCCTGTCACATTAATGCATATTCCAAAAAATCGCATTATATCCAATTGGATATTCCAGAATATCGTAGAAAATCCTGTTTAAAGTAAGTCTATGCCTTTTGAGTTATCCTAGAATATCCTGGAATATCGGTCCAAATTTACCGTGAAAATTCACACCTTGTATCTAGAATATGAAGGAAATCGCAGGATGTTCTAAGATGAATATCGTGAGATATTCAAGGATATTACAGAAAGTCTTGGAATATCCCAGTTACATTTCGCACACACTCCGGTTAATGCTTCCGTTAAAACAGCGAAGGAAAAAGAACTTTAAAAGGTAAGGGTAACTTAATGAAAGATGAAGTAAAAACGGTGTCTCCGCCATCCTGGTTGGTACACGAAGTCTTGTACTTAGTTTACCCAGTACCTTTACACGACGATTATCATTACGATACTTCCCGACATATAATTACTAACTGATACCTCAAGCATGTTGTATCGACAAGGATCACCGAGGTCTCTTGCTCCAATTTCTGTCACCATGTACCTAGAATATAAACAACGAATTAAAAATGACAAGACGTATTATATTGTGGCGTGTATCTATTTTTATTTAAGTTGTGCAATAATGGACAGGTTTATTTGGTACGATATTTTACCATCCGTTGAAAGGGCAACCGGGGAATTCAATGCCTCCAACATCCAGACATAGACAGGAGACGGCAGGTAGTGCATACCAGCGGAGACCTAGCTCCTCAAACCAGTCGTACCTGAACGACAAAAAAAAAGGAGAAAGTCTGTCAAACAGAATAGTGAGCTGAAATTATCTAAAATAAAGGTAATAAAATAAATACAAATTTATGTTTTGTCGTCAAAGCTGAGGTAAAACTCGTCAGAGAAAATCGTTACATTTTGCCAGCCTTTCTTTTTTTCTACTGCACATACTCTGGATGCTTTGACGTAGCCTCCTTCATGAAACACGGGAAAGAATGGATAATGAATTGATGCCCCGGAGTCCTATAGACCAGTGATTATTGCTGTTTATCGTGCTCTTACTTTGGGTGCTTTAGTTTGACTTCGAGGATTAGATCTTCCGGAATCTCGAAATATTCAGGGCGTTCACCTCCAGCTTGTAGTACTAATGGTAGGACGTCAAAGCGACCTCCTTTTGGCTTCCATCCGAGTGCCACGCAGATCTGATGATAAATAAAAAAATTAAAATAGAATCAAACAGCCCAAACTGTCGTGATCTCGTACCAGAACAATAAATACAATACACCAAAAACTGGAATTCGACTCTGCCAAATTTTCGTCTTTAATAAGACTTCTTCAGGGCAGACTGAAGAAGTCTTATTAAAGAAGAAAATTTGGCAGAGTTGAATTCCAGTTTTTGGTGTATTTTATTCAAAAATTTAAAAGGTACATTAAGCGTAGGTATCCTATACGCAATACCATTGCAGGTTGCGTGAAATAACCTATCGCATTCACTCCTGGATCATACCACTGGAGCCTTTCTACGTATTTCAATTACGATGAATAACTTCAAGTCGAGAAGCAATCAGTTGGCATTATCTGTTCATCCTTTCCCTACCTTTCTACGTATTTCTATAACTTCCCGTCGACTCAACTACAAACATGAAGCAACCAGTTGGCATTGTCTGTTGACCCTTTCCCTACCTTTCTACGTATTTCTATAACTTCCCGTCGACTCAACTACAAACATGAAGCAACCAGTTGGCATTATCTGTTCACCCTTTCCCTACCTTTCTACGTATTTCTATAACTTCCCGTCGACTCCACTACAAACATGAAGCGATCAGTTGGCATTTTCTGTTCACCCTTTCCCTACCTTTCTACGTATTTCTATAACTTCCCGTCGACTCAACTACAAACATGAAGCAACCAGTTGGCATTATCTGTTCACCCTTTCCCTACCTTTCTACGTATTTCTATAACTTCCCGTCGACTCCACTACAAACATGAAGCGATCAGTTGGCATTATCTGTTCACCCTTTCCCTACCTTTCTACGTATTTCTATAACTTCCCGTCGACTCCACTACAAACATGAAGCAATCAGTTGGCATTATCTGTTCACCCTTTCCCTACCTTTCTACGTATATCTATAACTTCCCGTCGACTCAACTACAAACATGAAGCAATCAGTTGGCATTGTCTGTTCACCCTTTCCCTACCTTTCTACGTATTTCTATAACTTCCCGTCGACTCAACTACAAACATGAAGCAACCAGTTGGCATTTTCTGTTCACCCTTTCCCTACCTTTCTACGTATTTCTATAACTTCCCGTCGACTCAACTACAAACATGAAGCAACCAGTTGGCATTGTCTGTTGACCCTTTCCCTACCTCTGTTAGCTCCAGGCCTGCCGGGTCGCCAATCACAGACCCGTCTGGCTGCTTATAGCCCGCATACTGTATGAGCTGTGTGTTCCATACTCTGAAGTCTTTGTGAGGCTCTCGGCGGTGAGGGAAGACAGTGATTGTAGATCTGTTGATAGTCAAGGAGTAAAGTGGGTTCCTTACAAGGAATCTAGATTTAAAGAGTGTGGGTTTTAGAATCTATTCAGTAAATATAACAACAGGGATTGCAGACCTGTTAATCAAGGAGTACTTAAAGATGGTTAATTAAAAGTAATCTAGATTACTAGAGTGTGGGCTTTGGAATCTTTTGATTAAATTTAACAACAGTTATCGTAGACCTGTGGAAAATCAAGGAGTACATAAAGAGGGTTATTCAAAGTAATCTAGATTACAGTGGAACCTGGATCTTACGATAACCTCGATTTTACGATGGCGTTCCTTTCTCCCGGCGGAAATACAGTGAAAAGTATAAGAAATTACCTGGATTTTACGATATTGGATACAACGATATTCTCGATTTCACGATACAAATCTGTTCTCCCGAGCGTAATTTTAACCACGATACAACGATATAACAGATTCTGTCTATCGACATAGAGAGAAAAACTCAAAACACTAGACAAGTTCAGTACAGTTAATCGGTTTTTTGACTTGACAGATCTTTTAAATACAAATTACAGTCTTACAGAGGGTAACTGAACAGTCTTTCACAGAGTACAATTACATAATTATTATTTTGTAAAAATTGATTATTAACGCGACCTCGCTACAACGATATTTTCAATGGATTTTATAAAATCGAGGACCTCGTTGCAACGATACCTAGATTTTACGATACATTATCTTTCTTCCGGGGCATATCGTGTGTGGGTTTTAAAATCTATTCATTAAATGTAACACTTGCCGGAGTTGTTGTCGCTTTACGCAAAGAAAGCAAACGCCCACTTTGCAAATGAAATGGATACGCTAGACACAACTATGGAAGAAATGGGGGGACAATCCGAGAGCAAATTAGCATTACGCGACCGGGTAGCGTGTGACGTAGCAGAGATAGCAAAATGATGTGACAAATAGTGACGAAAAGTATTTTTCTTATCTTTAACGCGTCATCGGTCTTTACTTGTAGAAGGCAACCGCCTACCTGATGTTGCCCTTGTTAGTCCCGTATTTAATGTGGCGAATTATGGCTTCGTACATCCCTCGGGCAGTGAACACATCACGAGCATCAAACAACTAAAAAAATAACACATCACATGTCATCATGTATATCGCGTTGCCTCAACAATGCATCATCGGATGAGCTTTTGTGAAAAAAATCAGCGAAAAATACGCTCTTGGACTAAGAAAGAAAGCAAGAAAACGCAATCAAGGCGCGAAGCTATAGTGCTGTGCATACATGCAAAAAGTCTAGTGACAATGACAAATTATAATATCTAATAAACAATTGCCTAATTTGTAAGGCTGGCCTAAAAATTAGGCTGGCCTAAAAATACACGCTTTAAGAAATTATGACCAGCTAGTGATGAGGCATTAAATATTTTCAAGAGGCGTTACATGTAATCTGTTCCACTGGATCCTGCCGATGCACCGAGATGCGTTACGCCAAGCCATACGCGCACCAAACATAAGCTCCTTTTCCGTCAAGTCATAGCTTCCAGTTGCCTCGATATCTTTAAGAACTTCCGCTAAACGCTTCTCGTGCGCTGGGCTGTTGTTCCTGAGAAGATAATAATGGCAAAAAGGAAAAGAATAATTGAATACAAAGGCTGTAAAGAAATAACTTGATTTTCTCAAGATATACCAACTAACAAGACAATCGTTATATTATGTCCTAATACCCGCAACATTACTCAACGTTACTCATATCACACATTCATAAAATATAATTCGTATGCGCATTCAGTAATGCAATTGAGTTCTCAGAAATAATTTGAAGGTACTAAAATAAATGTAGCTTTTCGAGGCGAATACTGGAGAAAGATATCCTGAAAACAGCTGTATAAGTTTAAGATGGCATAACTTAAGGGGAACCTTACATTTTCATGGAAGTGTAATATTGTTCCAAGAAATCCACCGCATGCTCGCGGACCTCCTCCTTTGGACGGGGTATCCCATAAGGCCTCGGGGACGGGTTCTCACCGCCATAGGGTCTCATAAGAGAGCCCTCGCACCGGGCTGCTGTACAGTGCATGCGCTAGAAACGACAGAAACATAAATTAGTTAACTGCTGATCATGGGGTCACCTTCCAAAATGGGATTCAGAGTAAAGCTGGGAGCTGGAGTCTACCTATTGACCTCCCTTGAATTGTTTGATGTACATCGTAGCTACTTCCATATATGGACCGAAGATACTTTCTTTGGACCGAAATTGTAGAGGGAATTACCGAAAATGTATATGCAAATTGACACCAAGTTATAGTGTTTTGTAATGGTATGCCTTCTCTTTACGTCCACATATTTCTCGTACGACCTCAAAAGCTGGCGTGTTACCAGGGCTTGCTTAGGAGGGGGGGGGGGGGGCTGCATTCATAAGTCTCAAAGAAAAAAGATAGTATTTGACGATCCTTCAATGTGAACGTGCCTGAAAGGCTGCCCAAGTTGAAAGCCTTTGCACCACTCACCGTTTTGCTTTTCTGGTGCAAAGTGTCCGTGTACTGTTGTCCAGTGACCCAGTTTTTCAACTTGACATATTTCGGGCTTTTTGCGTGCTCACTGAACTGCGAGAAGGGACACCGTAAAATACCCGAGGCTACTCCATTCATATTGTCATTAACCTCGGGATCGCTTTGCCCATTGACTGTTTCTGTGGTCCCATTTTCTCTCGCTTCTTCATTTTTAGGCTTATTCGCATTTTCACTTGGCTCCTCGACGTTTCCATTGATGGGTTGGGTTACGTTCTCCTTGATATTTTTAGAGGAAGTCTTTGCTGACCCATTTGATCTAACACTTGGTTTAATCTTCAGGGAAACTGAACTTCCCGTTTCAACACCACTCAGAACGTCCACCGCGTCTTTGAAATGGGATTCCTCTATGGATTTACCATTCACCTCAAGGATAATATCCCCCGGCTGAAGGTTTGATACACCTTCGGCAGCACTTCCTTTCACGATATCAGAAATCTCGACACATGGCTTACTTGCTCGTTCTTTAACCAGGAAGCCCAGCCCTCCTACTTTACGCTTGACAAGCTTGATGACGATAGCTGACTCGTCCATGATTTACCTGCAGGAAGATACAAATTGGAGTAGCTTATCACTCTCATTGCAGCTAGATGCTGAATTACGAGAGCGCAGATTCAGAGGTGTTGAAGGCATGGGAAGTCGCCCCAGGCAGCCGCCATACAACTTATGTCTGACCACGGATCACAGCTAAGATCGAAATTGTTGGTTTTATGAAGGGAGAAAAATTCTCGGAGCAAGAGCGAGACTAACTCAACTCGCGTCGGAACCGGGAATCGAACCCAGAACCCAGTGGTGAGAGGTACAGGCGCCACAGAGCGACGCTCTGCCAATTACGTCACCTAGGCTCCCAATTTGGGTCAGTACGCAGCTCTTACAAGCTGCAATTTGATTGGGCAAATAGACAATATCCGCACCTCGACACAAGGAACGAGAAGAATAGAGACAAAAGAACTCCTTTGTAGAAAAAAGATAATAGGAGACAAAGCAGCTGCGTACTTACTCCCTAATTTCAAATTTGCGTGGTAGTGTGGAGTTGAGTTTGAATATAAAGAAACAAGGTTTTCCGAGTGAGTAGTGTTACACGTGTACCAGGAATGAATAATAAACTGACAAACTGTGGAGGTCTTATCGCTTTTATAAGTAAAATCCTTTTACTTAAGTTATCGAGAGATCCAACACTCCAGAAATGAATAATATGTGCAAGGTGAAGTAGATATTGAATAACCTAACGGGAAGTCAAAAAATCATGAGGCATTTAGTCTGTCGACAGATTAAGGGAGCCAAGGCCATCTTTCCCATAATGCATTACCAAGTAAACAATTGACTCTAGAATACATTTTTACACTGTTAACGTAAACCGCTTAAAGAATTTGGTAGATGTGTTGATTCTACTGCGAGAATGGGCTAAAAATTCATGGGAATCCACAGGGCGTTTGTTGGAATAGAGAGATAGAGGGATAGAGAGGATTTGACTGGCTCTTGGCCCTTAATGCCCTTAAATTCGGTAATGACAACACGTTTACTGTGCTCCCTCCCTAAACATTAAAATGAGTTAACCAAGCACTAGATTTTAAATGCGTGAATCAAAATCCATAAAGAGAATGAAACGACACTCAAATATATAGATTAAAGAATAAAGAATGAAGTATACTTACGGTGACTGGTCTAAGCGGACTTGAGCGACTCCTGATATTGTATGTCCGTTTTCTCACTGTCAAACAACAGATATAAATCTCCACTTGGTATATTTACAAGTAGGTTTTATTATACATATACAATTAGTGCAAATTGGAATTAAAAAAAACTTTTAAATTCCCAGGTAATATCTTCTCTTTTTAGCAGATTCCTACTTGGTTAAATAAGTTGACGGTCATGAAATGATATCGACTGTGAAATTGCTTTTATCCTTGGTGAATACAAACACAGATTCCTGCATTCGTTGGATACAAGAATTAAAGTCAATTGTATATAAAATTAGCATCATAACTGTGTTCATCTTTGCCCTCTTGGTCTGTTTTTATAAGCTTTTATTGTTTCTTTATTACAATGTGTAATTCTTTTCTGTTTCTGTCTAAAGAAGCGATAGGAGGGCAAATGTTATTTTTAGTAGCGAGGTTGCTAAATGTTTAATAACGCTACTTTAGAATGGAAAATATTGAATCATTAGATTTGGAGGAAAAAAATGTTTGGAGCTGAAGGCCAGATAAGTTATTTCTTTTATAAAAACCGCGTTAGGGTTTATTCTTTTGATGTAACAAGATTTATATCATTATCGAGCTACTTTTGGCCTATTATTAGTTTTCATTCCAAAAAGATTCGCTGTTCATTTCTCTTTAGACTTTTTTCGGCTTTGTGGTTGATATTACTATATTATTTTTTTATTGATATTATTATTATTTTTAAATAATTTTGTAATTTCAATATTAAAACACCAAAGAAGATATTCTATCTTGAAAGGAAAGAGGCTACCACAAAGAAGCCGTTTGCTTATTCAAGTAATAAAATCTTTAAATATTGGTTTACCTGCTGTTGCAGAGGGATGTGATGCCGAGTGTGTATTATGCTCTCACGAATGAAATGATGTGAAGGCAAACCTGATCTATTATATATCTATATACACAAATGCATGCATGAACAAGCATCAATAACTCATATCCACGTCATCAGGTCATGCTACTAGCCATGATACAAGCAAAGGCAACTTTAAACACTTCAACAACAACAACAACAACAAAATCTGAAGGGATCTGCTTAATTATGTTAAAGTAAATGTTAACTATGCTTTCCAACGGCATCAGGATGGGAATGTTTTTTTATTCAAGACTAACATGATTAACGACCTAATGACATTTTGAAGAAGATCTAATAGCTTTTTACATTAAATTTGGCACCCATTGTTTGTTAAAATATTACAAACCTACTCTAGTTAGTACTATATATTTTTATACTCGAAGGGAAAGAAATGCCTTAGCTACAAACTTTTAACCCTAGTATTCCTTACTCGCAAGGGTGTATATCCTTTGAAATTTAACATTGGGGCATCTTTTTACAAAAGCCCCCTTGTATCATTCGAAACGTAAAAGGTAGATGATCACGCAATAATAAGCCACGTCTCGAGAGCTAAGAACCGGTCCACGTAATTTTAAGGTTTTTAAAAGCGGAATTTTTACCTCGTTAACACACCCTCTACATATATATTATTATAAAATACGGGGAAAACAAAACCTCTTTGTACAAAAACCTACGGACACGTGGGAAGAGATCTAAATTGCGCAATGCACATTGAAGCATGCAGCCTAGAAACCATTCAAAGCAATTTTGGCTAGGCCCGTGTTCGAAACTCGCACGACACTCATGACATCAGTTCCAACTTGTTAACGATACCGTAGACCCAAATGGCTTCATTTCTGGTGAAATTTTTTTATTATGCCATTCGATGACAATAGGCACACTCTAGATGTTAGCAAAAAAAAAAAACACCAAGATCTTAAATACTCCGCCATTCGAGAAAAGCCGAATTCGAACGAGTGTAGCGTTATTCTCGAAGGCGTCAATAATCCCATAATCCTGTTTATTTAGCTCAAAGTCCCGCGACAACATCCGGGGAACTTAGTTTTACGGCTTTCCCTCTAATTAGCATACAAGCGCGTCAGTATCATTATCGACCTTTTATTCGAGATTTCTAAGCGCTTACTCTAAATTTTGCATAGTTGTGAACTACGCCAAGATTAAGTAAGAATCCTTGGCTTCCTTCGAAGAAGGCTAAGCGATGAAGAAAGCCCAAAACACAGAGTTGTCTTCTTTCGCGGTCTTTTTAAGTTTTCCGCGCTCTTCTTTTCTTCGGTGCAATCTCGCTTCGGTCTAGGTATCTTCCTTCACTTGCACGACTAGCGCTATGACATTTGAGCGCCAAGAGTTTTCCCGCTGCGTGTAGAGCGTGCAATAAGATTGGTTGCCATACGCGGCTCTATTTGCTCTTCGTCTGTCATTGCTGTCACGCTGCCTCTAATGTTTACACAACTTCAATCCCCGATATCTCGCAATCAAAGTTCTCCCCATCTTACTCTAAATATGTGAATTAAAGGTACACTTCTAACCGCCCGATTCCTGCGCAACTTGGAAAGCGTCTAGTATAGATGTTGTTCTGTCACACCGTGCCGCGGATAATCAATAGCTTTTTTTGCTACGGACTTAATTACCGCGTTGTAGCCAAAGAATCAAAATTATTCCACACCTAACTTTGACCCTTGATTATTAATCAACGAGGCTGTGTGACGTCAAATGTAGACCACCCATTCTACGCTAAATGAACACATTGAGGGGTGGAAAATTGGGAAAAATTCATCACAAGCGTCAACAAACGCTTATGTCGCATATTAAAATACAATTATTCAGTTTTCGCAATCTGAAAAAAGTAGCATGTTATCTTAAAAAAACAAAAAAGTTCTATAATAATATGTAATGACTATTACTCCCGAGCTAAATCCATTTTGGAAATCAGTTAAATTATTTCAGTTCAGTACATGACGAAAGATATTAAGCAGATCCCGGGAGGTTACGCGCTTTTGGTGTGTATAAATAATTCGCATGTTTAAAAGTGGTCGATTTCGCACTTCAGACCAGGCAAAGGAACTCAAAATTTTAATCCGACGCGAGCGCGAGCGATTTTGCCGGGACGATCGGGGTAATTACCGCTTGGGTCTACGGTCACCCATTTCCTTTGTTATTGTTCATCATTGCGATTTATTCGCAAGTAAACTTCAAAATAACAATCTATGAATGAAGTCTGATACGTTATTGACGATAAATTTGTTTGAAAGTATACTCGCTTGAATTAGCCGATGGAAATGGATTCTATGAGTGACTCGCCATTGAGCGGGAGCATAGAATGGGCGTCGTGATTGGCCTGCTTTAAGGAGAGTAAGTAAATGTATTGCTTAGGTTATCAGTGGTCTTTAAAAATAAAAATTTATCACAATACAAATGAACTTTCCCAATTGTTATGTAATCTGAAACTAAGGAATAGTCACATGACCTGTGATTTGATATACTAACGTTGTATACATCTGACAGCGAATGTTACAGACTTACACTATTACCAGACCTACCTATTACATCCCCCATACCACTGACCAGAAACCCGACCTGGGGGGGATTTCTACTCTACCTGTTTTTTTTTATTTTCCTCTCCGGCATCTGCTGAGTTTTCAGATTCTTCCTGGCAGAGTTTGCCTTCCCTGGTAGAATTACAGACTGGCATGGTGGGAAATTTTTCCCCGAAAAAAAAAAGATGTAAAAAAATCTGACTGTCTGGACCGACTACCTGGTGACCATGTGAAACATTTGCCAACCTGGTGAGCTTTTTAGGGAACAGCCTGCTGATATTGAATTATTACTCGCCAGGTCTGTTTAAAGAGGGGTGTCCCATTGTTCGAAAATGTAAGAAATGTTTGCTGCCATTTGTTTGAGAAAAACACATTGCATAATTTTCTACCTACACTAACTATCTGAATCGCATATTCACAATATTCATCATCAGCACCATAGTTTGCCAGGCACAATCAAAATAAATAAGATGTATTTTTCGATGGACCTTGGACCTGCATATTACTTGATATTGAATGATACCCTTCAGGGAAAAATAACCAGATAACGAGCGACACAGAAAGCTCTGCTTGGGGTAGATAGCCTTAGGCATTTTAAAAGAGCCGCAGTATGGAGCTATTTTTTTTAGAGCACGACTGGGAGAAAACGGCTTTACATAACATCATCCATCTTACTTGGTTAATTAACCCCTTCTGACTGCCTGCCTCTTGCTAAAAGGCCTCGGCATCCCTTCGTTACTGAAAAAATCGTGGATGTATTACAAGATGGTTTAACTAAAGCCTGGATATTGGCAGCACAGATTTGTTATTAAAAAACAGAAATGATGCATGGATCTTTAAACAATATCCACGATTTTTGAAAAAAAAGTTGAAAGTTGAATGTATTTGACTTCGTAATGCAAATCCGCTTCAAAAGTTGAAAAGTGCTTTCTCTAATTTCAATAATCGGAATTATAAATAGAATAATAAACAAAAGCAGCTTTAGTAACTTACGTTTGAAACCACAGTTGAAAGAAAAGAGTAGTAGACCGGTAAAATCCTCTTTAACGGTCAAATGCTTTCGCTGCCTGCTGGTTCTCGTCAAGGGTGTTGACCGTACAGCAGGAGGAGGTTTTTAAGACTCGAATAAAGCCGCAAAACCGACCACTTAGTGAGAAAAGCCTCTGCGGTCTCTTAGCAGGTGTCAAGTCATTTGAAAAAAAAATATCTGGCACCCTAGTAACACCATACACTTGCTTCCTTTGCGGTAGTAAAGGGTGTGAATCTACAGAAAGAAAATGAATATAAGATATCAAGTCAAGTGTATTTGATAATGGTGCCCTTGGTTTTAAGAATAAATCCACAGTGTTATCACCGACGTGCGTTAGCCAATACCGTACATGTTAGTTCCTGATAAGAAGAAAATTGTGGTTTTGTATCCTAGCACTCCATTATCGGGGTAATAAAACCTTTCTCTAACAACATTTTCTGGGTTGTTCTTAACTCATAACTCGTTTAAAGAAATATTTATTACCACCCCCTGTTACTTGGTAAACAAGCTTCATGTAAATCAGCCATATAATGTATTTTCTGATACTTTAACATTGATCTGGTGATAAGGTTTCAAAAGGATAATATCGTGTTTTATCGTTTTAATATGGTTATCAAGTAGCTACTTCGAACATCTCGCTAATACGAGCTCTGTCCGCCACTCCCATCCTACTTCGCCTTAAGTCACTACACGGTGTTTACTTATATATGATCCGCATGATATGCTCTCTTTCATACACCGAGCGCGCAATACCGACTCACGCTCAAACAATCCATTTCAATCGGCTCATTCAAGCAAGTTACAGAGATGCTTTCAATAATAATAATAATAAAAAAACTGTTAATGAAGTATTAAACTTCAATCGTTGGTGGGTATTTTGAAGGTTTCTTCCAAAAAAGTACGATGTATTACAGAAACAAAATATTTGGAAGGTGGACGCCCCTACTGGTCATCATAACTTTGGCAAAGTATTGGGCGGGGGGGGGGGGGGGGGGGTGTTTAGGGGGGGGGGGGGGGGCGAGTCGTGCCCTAAAAGCCTTTTGTGGGGAGAGGGGGCAAGCCTCATTCCCCTTCCCCTTGGTCTGCTCCCTCTTCAATTAAAATTTTGAAAAAGAGGGTCAGAAAAGAAGAATAAGCACTTAGAAGGACCATTTCGATTTTCATTTTCTTGTCATAGTGTCCTTCCCACGCTACGCACGCCTTTCTTCTTGTCGATTCGCTCTTTCTTTTCGCTCTCCACTCTTTCAAAATCCTTTGTTAAATTGTGAAAGGATCACAGTACTCAGTACTCACACTTCAAAGTCTTAGCACACTTTATTATACGATAATCACGATAATCTTATTTGTGGGCCTAACAGTGCTAAGTGCTTCGCCGACAACTGTCTGACCAGTGTCACAAAATTAGGATATTTTGTAAACAAACATTAAGCGATCCGTCCGCTTTGATTCACTCATGGATATCCCATTGCGCCAGCTGGCGAAGAGCCATCTAAGTATTCAAGCAGTTATCGTTGTTATTCCTTGAGAGCTCTGCCTTGAGGCTAGTTTTTTTATATGTTTTTATTATTATTATTTGCTAGTATCCTTAAGTCCTTTGAATTCCCTAGGCCGTTTGATGTTTGATGCACCACCTGTCCGTTATTCCTGGTATGAAGTCAGCATTGCCGAAATTTCATGACGTTTTGCTTAGTGGAAGAAAATAATTATTATATTATTATATTCGGTAAAAAGATTTGGAAAAGGTTTAGAATATTTACATTGCAAAATAGATATGAGATGGCAGCTTTAAAATTGCACATTACGGACAATAGAATGTCCGTTAAATGCAATTTAATGACAGCAGAGAATGCTAAATTTTCCTGTTGACTGTCTCTTGCTCGTTACAGAGATGTAGTTTGAAAATCCACTCACCCTACACCCTTATATTAAAGGAAAGGTGACCATAATCTTTCTTTCGATCGAGGATATCATGCCCGCGATGCTTTATGGGAGAACTTGATTTCGTACAATCCTTTCAACTCTAAGATTTCCACTATAGACAACATCGCACTGGCATACGAGGAATCCAAAGATATGTATTCTCCCTTTCCAAATAGCATGCATATTATAACACTGTGAGGAATTTTGCGAAATATTCGCACAGCAAAATGAATTGCGCATCCGCGAGAATGTCACAAACATTTGGTCAGCGTGAAACGATCTTGTTAAAACTAACGCTATGGATTCCACTCAATAAACTCCATCAGCTAAAATAAATTATATCTACTTCACGAGATCGCACATTTTGTCCAATGCTATCGAATGGATTTATTAATTGAGTTTAGTGGTGCACCAGAGCTTTGCCGCCTACCAGAGCAAAAATTTGTTTTTCGAAACATAAAAAAAAATACGACTGAGACATCAAAAACACCAAGAATACTTCTATTTAAGTGAAAAATGACTGTGCGTCTACATTTTTATTGTTCGTTATTTCACTTGGAATTCAGAAAAAAGAAATAAAAGTTTAAGAATATTCAATAGTGGGTGACAATTGTACGAACGTGTAGATAATTACCTGGTATTGCTCAACGTGCCTTGTCCAAGAAAAGGATATTGATTTAAAAAAATGAAGTGATTATTTACCTTGTCAAGAAAATTCTTGCTATCTTCAGAATACGGTGAATTCTCAGATCACCGCCTTGTTGAGTCTTGCCGATGCAAATGCTTTATAACGTGGGCCCTCCCCGGGGGGTTATCGAAAGAGACGAGGGAGGAGGTCTTGTTTATTAAAAGCAGTTTCCTATTGAGGAGTAACCGTCTAGAACGCTTGTGATCACTACGAATTGCGGCGTTTCCTCTTCATTGGCGGCTAAATTTGTCCCAAGCAACTGATAAATTTGACAACATGTTTGACAAGTGATAAATGTTCTGCTTGTGGAACAATTTGTCGGTTTTCTTCATGAAGAAAAGATATGAAAAGTATGTCACCTAGATATCTGACAAATACCCGCAATTGTGGGGCGCTTTATTGCTTGTGACACAAAGCGCTCAAGACTTATAACTGGAGCTCACTCCACACACCTGCTAGACGTGTAATTTTTATCACATTTTACTAAAAATTAGCCCAAGCGGATCTCAATTCCTTAGCATAAAACATCTCGTGCTTGCATGTCACAATTGTTTTTTACTTAGTTTTTTTTTTCCTCGGAGGAAATACAAGCTAATTACCACCCGTTGGTAAAAAGGATTTAAAGATCACAAAGTTGCCAAAATAGGCTATAAAGACGCTAACCGTTATAGAAATGAATCAGTAAAATAGAAACATCCATGCGTCATTCTGTCGAGTCCTCAGTTATTTTTAAAATGCAATTAAAAAATGCTAGTTACTTTTTTTGACAAGGTAAAATAATAAAGTACAATGTCATACAATTATATGCATGTTCTTGTTTGTGGGTTTTTATCATATTTCGCCAACAAAAACCGCAAAAAATATCAATGAGATTGCTTTATATCCAAGCGTCACGCGCAGAGCAAAATCAATCATTATGAGTCATTACCCAATATAAGTCAACCATTTTTGCAATTTCATCTTGTTTCTCTCACATTCTTTTGTTAAACATCTTTATAATCGTGAGACCACAATGATTATTATTCATTTACGAAGGTTTCAAAGATTTTCTGATGTCTATAGGCGTACGCGCCACAGGGAACCCGACCGATAAGCCTGACTCATGTGAATTTTGTACGGACTTTGACCACCTCCAAGTTTAAGCCGACGACCCTTATTTCATTCAGATCCAAAATCCTATCAATCCACATATTTTTTAGAGAGGATTAAAGTAAATTTAGGGCGCGTTTTTTCCCTATCATTCTGGAATGGGGATGGTGTAGAATTTTTAGAATGGCATTCGAGTCATTCTGCTACAGGTAGCAGAATGGGTGGAATGGCCTTCATTCCATTACGCAATGGTAACGCGGGATTAACGAACGCGCGCTTTTTCTATTCTAATCATTCTCATTCCGGAATCACGAGTAAAAAAAACGCGCCCTTAGATAGAGCGGCCGATTGGAATAAAGAAAATGACGTTTTCAAGTGTTTAGTAATTCAAAAGGGATGTGTTCTCTTTCTGTTTCATCACAAGACAGGTTTACCTTAATGATGGCAGTAGACGGCTTGTAGGGTTATCTGGTTACCTATAATTGATGATCATTCAGCTCTTTCGGGAAACAAAATTAATATCGCATTATGTTTGCATTTGGTTTTACACATGAAATCATCAATCTTTTATTATAATATAATGGAATTCGGAGATATTTTTGAATTGCTGAAATCATGGTTGATCGTATCTGGTAAGATCAATGTCGTCAATTGAAATATAATCGCAGTGCTAATCAGAATCAACTGATGTCGCTCGCACGCTTTTCTACGATGCCGCAATGATAAGCGTCTGATCTACTCGAAATAAGACCCGAACTGGAGATAAGGCCATACAGATCACGCCATAATAGCTTTGGTTGTAGTGTGGTCAAGAGAACATACGATGACGCCCTAGATTTTCACTGCGCATCCCTAATGCGCATATGTGAGCTCGCTCAATTCCCTAGGTCAATCTCGTCCCCAGAGCCCACGTATCTTTGTGCCAGCGGCTGCAGGCACAAAGTTAGGTGGGCTCTGGGAAAGAGATTACCTAGACATGCGCACGTTTGCCTAATCTATGCCGTTAAACAAAACCTCACTTAAAAAAATAACGTTATTGTGAGAATTTGAGCACCACTATTTATTCTTTTTCTAGGGCTTTTCTAGTTATTATATTTTTTGCCTGCGTAAGTTTTTCGGTATTCCACCACTTCCTCGCATCGTCTATTTGGTACGAAATAAAACCCTTACGACCAGGCTGAACGGTAAGACTTTAGGCAAGAAAATATCGTATTTTGTTGTGTTTTGTCAATGACACGCATGCGTAAAATTGAACAACATCCCACATGGATCTATTCTAGGGTTTGTATCACGAGCGCTGGGATTCCTGTGCTGGGAATACTGTCTTATATTTTTAGCGAAAATTTTAGAAGATTAAAGAACTAATCCTTTTATCTTCTTAATTCCCCTCATCTTTCTAATTATAATACGTGCGGGAAATTTAAAAGCATCTATTTTTTTCGAATGGAAGTGTACGAGTAAGCATAACAGCAAAATAGTAATAGCGTAGTATCCAAGGTGATCATGGTATTACTATCTGTATACCGCTGGAATTCCCCCAAAAAAATTCTTGAAAATAGCTGCCACAAATCAATGATATAATATGTCGATAATCTGTCGACTTCCTCTTAAATCATTATAACGCGGCTTCGATTCGTTTCCCCTAAAACATCCGGAAACCTGCCCACAATGCAATGCGACACGAGATTCGCGAATCGTGTATTTCAAGTTTCAAATCAATCAATTTTGTTTTAAAAACTGTCGTTTTTTTCTAGCTCACTCGGTCAATTCCTGCTAAGGAGGAATCAATCATTTTCGCTTTTTTGTCGCCCTAAAACTGTATAAGTAGAGAATTTCCACGAAAACTTCCAGGAATTTGTGTTTAAAGGTCCTTTGCAGGCCGCCATTTTGAAATTGACCCTGGACCTAGCGTTTTTAGAACATCATAGGTCTCCCGCGCGCTCGCCCGGCAAGCTGTTTTAGACTATTTAGAAAAAACGGCTGCCACCGTTCTATTACCCTCGAATAATATCCCCCTCCTCCTGCTATTAAACAATCCAAGGTATTGGCGTGAGTCATGGAACAATGTCGCTGGCCATCATTAAAAATGTCTGTTTAATCTCTTGTAATTTTTCGAAATTAATTTATATAGAATGACGGTTGTTTTTTAAAGCCGCATTGTCACCAGTTCACTTCCGGAGGTCCGACGAAAACGACCGTTAAAAAGACAAAAGAATCCATTAGAATCCGAGATATCTAACATGCCATCCGCTCTAAATTATCAATCATATCCTCTAAGAAACTTGCAATAGACACACTGCTTTCAATATTTTGAAATATTTTTCGCGTTTTCCGTTAAAAATCATCGGAGATTGTTACGTAATCGACCGGAAGTAATCTGGTGACAATGCGGCTTTAAGCGATTACTGTGCTATCTAAATGATTTCTTTTCAATTGCAAAAACAGTCTAGACTTGGATAGCTAATTTTAATAGTTAATAGTTGAGTTTGTTTCTTATGCAGTCACCAAGTTTCTCAGATATCTCATTTCAGACTAGTATAATAACATGCGTGAAATGCACACAGTAGTTTGTTTGAGACAAATCGACCTTGGTGTAGGCCTTTATGAAACATTATTGTAGGAAACTTTACAGGCCCCTGTGCTTTTTGAGCTCTCATCGTTTTCATATCTTTAGCATCTTCTTCTAATTTATTACACTGCGCTTATACTTGGCAAAATTATAATAAATAATATTTTAGCGGGTGGTGGCATTCTTATCAAAAATAACAACATCGAAATTGTACAGACTTTTGCCATCAAAGATTCAGAAGAGTTATTTCTTGAAGAGTTATTATAAAAACAGCCAGTTAAGGTAAGTACATAAACATAATAAACATTAGAACTTTATTAAAAACATTCTAATCGCTTTTCTAAAAAAGGGGTATTTCAACTTGCTTTTTCGCAAAGGAAAAGAAATGTATTTTCCTCCTCAAAAACAATAAATGCGTAAATAAACGATATCCCGATTGCGGTGAGCAATTTTAGACTTCAGCATTTCTTTTCTAGATTGGTATGCTCGCTTAGGTGAACAATGTCACCTAATTAGTTACATTGATTAGTTAATGTTTTTTTTTCGGTGGAAAATTCCAGAAAAATATAGAAAGAGGAAAATGACTCGTCTGGAAAGCATCACCAAAAAAGATGCTTGGTGGCCTGATCCAAAAGAAGCCGTTCGCAACAAAGACAACGAAGAACATGCAACAGAACCAGAACAGCACCTGTCCAAACAAGCTGACTCAGCTAAAAACACATTAATCGGCAATTTTGCTTCGTATACCACCCTCCACGGGCTGCACTTTTTGTTTCAGCCCATCCCTCGGGCCAGGAAGATTATCTGGGGGATAATGCTAGTCATTGCAACCGTTGGGCTAAGTATCCAAATTGGGAATGGCTTGGTAAAGGTGTACTCATATAACATCTTCACGGCCAAGACTTTTGTGAGGCCTGAGTCATTACCGTTCCCAGCGATCACCATTTGCAATCAGAACATGCTGCGTAAGACCGCGATACTTGGCTCTGCTGGGCAGCGGTATCTGGATCAGTTGGACGAGTTAAGGGCGCGGTTTATCGGGGAGGATATGAACGTCACAAGCGAGAGAATCAACATGGATGCTATCGTACAGAAGAGTGGACACCAGTTGGAAAAGATGGTCTATGAATGCCGCTTTGTAAGAGACAAGTGTGACAACAAGTCGATAAAAGTCTTCACATCAGAAAAGGTATGAATAGAAAAAATAGTTCGCCGACAAGCTGTTGTCGGTAATACCTATCTTGGTAATACCATGGTTCTTGATTAAATATTGAATCGGAATCATTGAGCGGATATCAGAGCAACACAACACGCACGACAAAACACTCGTCACTAGAGCTTAAATAGGTGATGCTCAGGTTGCGCACCCCACCCCCCCACCCCTTGGCTGCCATAAACTTTTTTCCCTTAATAAAGGGTCGTCAAATATTACCCTTTTTCATATGATACCTATGACTGCGCAAACCCCCCTCTGGGAATCCTGGGTACGCGCCTTTGTCGAAACATAGCTCATGATACGATATTTTACATCTTTACATCTTTAACAAAAGCGTCTACAAATATTTGACAGACGAATTGGCAAAAGCAATGGTAACGCCGAAATGTATCACTATTTATCCTTATTACGATAAGTAAAATAGTCTATGTAGATTGATTTTCAAGTAGTATGATTTCTTCATTTTATAAATAGGCCTGTCGGCAGTTTAATGAGCTTAATGTTTCTCATAACTTAATAGCGTGGTCTTTGCTATACGTTTAACTCCGGTGTGAATGGCACGCCTCTGTTAAACGTCAGTCACTCCGGCTCCGAGTATAGTCTGTCGCTACGGCTGGATGCAGAACCAACTGAGTACTACGGTCCTTACAGCTATGACGGTACAGGATTCAAAATAGCAGTCCATGACCAGAAAGTCTTGCCGGACATAGAAGAAGACGCATACGACATCTCGCCCGGGTTCTACACCAAAATCACTATGAAGCGAGCTCAGGTAATAGATGTGGATATAGGTTATACACATGGTGCAGAAAATATGCAGACTATTTGAAGGGATAGAACTTCGCAATTCGGGTAATTTATGATGCAAGGCCATATCCAATAACTTATAGTTTTATAAAGTTAAAATTATTAGCCTTTGAATGGAAAAAAAATAATTTTCTTATCAAGTCGGTCAAGATTCGCTATTGAACAATCATTCCCATAGCCGAATTTGTTTGAATTTTTTCTATTAGCAGTTCTATATTTTCTGATGACATGTTGGACTTGTGCATCCCCAGAAACAGACGAAACAGTCGTGTACCGACGTCGTTACAGCTTATGTTATTAATTCGCAGACATTGTTCCTTCCTTCCCCGTATTCATCTGGCTGCGGCAGTCGGAAGCTGCAGTTTAGCCAAGAATACTCCTACAAGAACTGTATCAGAGAGTGCCACACACAGCTCATGATCGGGCGATGCCGCTGTAGAGCTATAGGCATGACTTTACAAGGTAGGGTGTTAATGAGTAGGACTCGAAACAAATGCTCTAAGGGTCCTCTTACGTTTTTTTTGTACCCAGAAAATGACACAACGCCATACTGCACGACACGAGAAGTTCAAGACTGTATCATGAGAGTGCATGGTAAGATTCTTATGAATCTTAAGAAGCCCCGCATTTGTTTCGGAAAGAAAGGTTTTATACTTCGTTTTCCAAATTCAACCTGAAATATCGGAATAGCTTCACAAAATCAGCTGATAGAGGTGGATGCTTACACTCAAATAGTATTTTGAGAAAGTCCTCATGGCATTTTGCAACCGGAGAAAGTCGGCTGCTAAATATTTACGCTTCTATTGGCTACAGTATTTATTTTTACTTTTAATGGAGAGCCTTAATAAAATCGTAACCTCTCCCGGATCCTCTTTTATCCATTTAGCGGGCCTGTGCTTTAGGATTGTAATAAGAATCAGCTGCCAAAAAATAGTTTATGTCAAATTGCCGGTTTCCTTATTGTTTATGTAAAGTACAATTATTTCCGGTACATTGACTCGCGTGACGTCACGCGGATGTGGTTTTGGGGAAGGTCAATTACAACATATACCCTATAGGACATAATCGTGACGTGGCTCTGCATCGAGCGCTTGGTTAAGTTCCCGCTCATTTGTCACCGAGGTGTTATTACTTCAAACCCACCTCCTTCCCAAGTCCAGGTCCGCGTGTTTGGCGTTTTGATTCCCCACACCTTAAAGCTAAAGTTAATTATTATTGAAAATACTGTTTATAGAGAGATTACAAATTATTTATCTTGAATAAGAATTTTAATAAAGCGGAATCGGGTGTTTCCCTTTGCCATTTACAAACAACTATTCGGTTGTGTGTTTTATTGCCCAATGAACAAAACTCAGGAAACGCAGCATTTTTAATGTAGAACGCAGAGGCGACAAGACATAAAGACCCTTTATGCTCCTTCTAACATTATTCCCTATTTCAGAGAGGAGTTCAAGGCAAAGGTGTGACTGTCCTGTTCCTTGCGAAATGACCACATTCACATCGAGAATATCCTTGGCCTACTTCCCTTCGCAGCACGTGTGGGAAACATTCCTCCCTTTCTTGACCACCGCCTATGACCTAAATCTGACGGGTTTGTCACCCGATGAGCTTGACATGAAGGCAGAGCACTTCGTTAGGTAAGCCCCCGACCCCGGTTTTGAAGTTGGCAGTTATTCTAACATAAACTCACCAAAGGCAAATAGCAAAAGGACTGTAACGGATGAGGCACTGCAAGATCCATGTGACTTTGATCTGTCCCAACAAAGCATCATCGGATCATCCTTTTGTTAGAAAACAAGATAGGTTCTCCAGAGCCGCAACAGGCCACGTAAGATTGGGGGGCACAATACAGAAACATTAGTAAAATAATGAGGGGGACACACAGCCACGCCCCTAGTGGCCTTATTATTTTTTTTAAATATCGGGGTGGTGGGGAGACATGCCCCCAGGTCCCCACCCCCTGCTACGGCCCTGTTCTCCATAGAACAGCGTAAATTAGCTTTGGTGATTCAAGGTTAATATGAGCTTGTGTCAGGTATACAGTAGACTGTGCTCTTTGAAAATTATTTGACAATTCGGTGTGATTGTTTACGAGAACTTCGACTATTTTCCAGGAAGCGCTTTGCAATGGTAAAGATTTTCTATGAAACATTGCGGACTGAGATGTATCATCAGAGACCAGCTTATGAGATGAGCGACTTGTTCGGTGAGCTTTCTTGAGAACTTGCCATTTGTATTCTTAAGTGCATTATCCCAATATCATCATCATTATTTTAATCATATCATCATCACCATCATCATCTTCATCACCATCGTTTTCTTCAACGTCCTTATTATCATCATCATCATTATTGTCGTTTTCCTCGTCGTCCATATCATCACTATCATTTATTCATACTAGTATTGTTGGGAGAAGCGATGGCAAAGCGATGTTATCTTGGTTATGCACCATGTTGAATGTTAAAGTTAAATGTCATTTACAAATAATATCGCGCCAATACTAGCGAATGATGAATAAGCAGAGTACTACCCTTTCCATTTACAGATAAATAACAGGATCCACCTCTTTTCTTCTTGATGATGCCTTCATCTATTTATAATTGCAGCGGATGTTGGGGGTAACATGGGGTTATTCCTCGGATGCAGTATGCTTACGATTGCAGAATTTATTGACCTGGCGATCATGCTTTTAATCACAAAATTTTGGCGACGCAGGACGGTTGACCACGCCCAAGCACGGGATCAAACCTAAACAACTTGTGTTTTACCTGGCGTGTTGGGTTATTTTCTGATATTCTTAAGTCGAGACTCGCCAAAAACAATACCCGCGGTAAAAAAGAGCTACCCGAGACTTTATATTGAATAGCAAATAGGTGTTCCTTGGGCCGACTCAAAATGGTTTCTACCGCTTACCGGCCAAATAAATGAATATGGTTGACCTGACTTCAATCCATGGTATGCCATTCTCATAAAAAGCAATGACCAGGTGAAAAAACTACAAAAAAGAAACTCAATCTTTTTGTATTGCGCTTTTCTAAAGGCGTGGGGTGACATGAAAGAGGATCAAACATATATTAAGTCTTTGTGATAAGCTGTACCCTGGCTGTGGCTTTTGTTTAAAGTGTTTATTTAAAAAAGAGAGTGAGAAACAGGAAACAATGTTTGGATCTGAAAACTCGAGTTTAATCAATAGTCAACAATGCTAAAGGAAATAATGGCATGGATTGCCAGGATAAGCATATGGTCAGTCTGTCTTGGTAGTAAGACCTCCTGAAAGCAACAAGGATTGTTTAATAATTATAATAATATGCTACTAATGCTACTAATTCATTTAGTGTGTATTAGCATTGTGTTAATGAATGTATTCTTAAGCCTTAGATACTGAAATAAATTGTTAAACTGTTAAACGGGGTTCGGCTCCTGGAATGCCAGTTAGCACTGTCCCAGGGATAGATACGGCTATCTTGACATTCTGTTGGATAACAAGGGCAATCATCCCTAGGTTAGCGTTAACCTGTTTTCTAGGAACCCGGCCCAGAGACTAGCACATTATCATTTACCAAATATCTCATTGTCTGCTTTCAAAAATCGGAGAGAAGACAATTAATATGCACCAATTGTATTGAAATAAAACGGCTTTACTTTACCGCCACTTACCAATTTAATTGCATACTCCACAAGTCTTGTGGCAGTAATGTCGGACCTTGTAGGACTTGCAGTAATTTCTGTAGCTGAAGCACCAACTTGCATATGCAGCGTCTTTGCATACATAACCTGAGATTAACAGTTTCTGTGAATCTCCATAACCACCGTACAATCAGGTACTTGAACCTATTGTGCTTACTTCAGTTAACATCAACTTCCCTTGGATTTGCTTTGCTTTGCTTTGCTTCCCTTGCATTTGCGTGTCTTTCATAAAAAATACAGTATTTCAAAACCCTGGTGGCTTGAACATCCTTAGTACATCTAGTTAATTCAAAATGATATGTTTTTTCTTTAGATAAATCGATTTCCTGAGTATTTCCTTGCATGAGCCGATCAAAGTCTGTCAATTCCATTGATAAAGACGAGAAAAGGCTATCTGTCTATCTACCTGTCACTCACCGCACTTGTTGCAGCTTAGCGCGCAGTATTTCCACATGTAAGCCGTCCTCGTCTTGCAGTAGCCATACCACGCCCATTTGCGGCAGTACATGTTATGGTCCATACACACGTTACCTATTGGGAATAAGAATAAGAATTGAGTTAGGGAGTGTTGATTGGTTTTTATACACATTACCCTGACTTATGTATTAGACGTAGTATTATTCTTGTATTATTAACCTTCTTCGCTGCAGAAAGCCTCCAATGTAGCCGTTCTTTGTGCAGGTCTCGCAACCCTTGGCCCCCAAATGCTCAAACTTCTATAGGAAAGGTTTGTTTCTTATTATTGTCGAAGGACCGTACCCAGATTTGGGGATAGGTATCCCACGGAACAATAGTATAATATTTGACGATCCTTCAGTTCGAAATGGGGGACAAGGGGGAGGGGGGAGGGGTGTTCGTGCTCTCGTGTACCCCCCTGCGCACGCCCACCCTGCTTACACCATGTATACGGCCTGTGTTTGTTAATGCTTTGCCCTCATTCAAGAAGATCATCGCAGATTGTTTCCCCAAACTAACACTGTTCCCCAGTGAGTGTATTTAAAGATTAGCATATTTACCGCATATCCTACAACTTCTTTTGCAAACTTTATGCATGTAGCCAGGGTTAGTGCGACAGTGACCTGCTGAGGCCCATTGATGGCAATATGTATTCTCGTCAAAGCACACTGAAACATGGAAATGAGAACATCATCATCGTTGAATAAAAAGGCTCAAGTTCTAATTGCCATTGACGAAACAGACTGCTTCCTTTAATTTTTGACGTGTTTTGCTTATTGGAGGGAATTGTTAGATGTCTAACTAGGCTGTGGATTGAACAGACAGAGAAAATACCTGTTGGTTTTGGTTTTGTTGTTGGCTTTCTGGTCGTTGGTCTCTTCGTTATCGGCTTAGTGGTCGTTGGTCTCTCCGTAGTAGGCTTAGTGGTCATTGGTCTCTTCGTAATCGGCTTTGTGGTCGTTGGTCTCTTCGTAATAGGCGTTTTGGTCGTTGGTCTCTTCGTAATCGGCTCTGTGGTCGTTAGTCTCTCCGTAATCAGCTTTGTGGTGGTTGGTATCTTCGTAATCGGCTTTTTGGTAGTTAGTGTACGAGTTGTCGGTTGTTTGGTCGTTTGTTCCTTGGTTGTCGGTTGTTGGGTTTTGTTTTTTTCAGTTGTCGGTCGTTGTGTCGTTGCTGTTTTGGTTGTCGGTTTTGTAGACGTTGATTTCTCGGTTTCTGGTTCTTCAGTGGTTGGTTTCTCGGTTAAGGGTTGTTGGGTCGTTGGTTTCTCGGTTATAGGTTCTTCAGTAGTTGGCTTCTTGGTTGTGGGTTGTTCGGTTGTTGGTGCTTTATCTGTGGTTGGTTTCTCAGTTGTCGGTTGCTGGGTCGCTGGTTTATCCGTTGTCGTTTGCCGGGTCCTTGCTCCCTCGGTTGTCGACTTTTTTGTGGTCTGTTTCTCGGTTGTCGTTAGTTTTGTAGACGTTGGCCCCTCTGTTGTCGGTTTTTCGGTGGTTGGTTTCTTGGTAGTTGGTACCTCGGTTGTCGGTTTCTCGTTCGCTGGTTCTTCGGTTGTCGGTGGTTCTGTCGTCTCTTTTTCGGTTGTCGGTTGTTTTGTCGTAGGTTCTTTGGTTGTAGGTGGGTGGCTTGTTTGCTCCTCGGTTGTTGATTGTCGAGTGGTCGGTCCTTCAGTCGTTGGTTGCTGGGTAGTTTTAGGCTCGCTTGCCGGCTTCCCAGAAGTGTGTTGCTGTGTTGTTGTCGCAACTGTCGGAATGACGCCACAAGCATGCTCTTTGAAGGAAATATCATCAAGACCAACGTCACTTAAAAAATCTGGTCCTCGCACTACTTGAAAAACGACCTGCAAATTAATTTGAAAACAAAACTTATGGGAGAGACTTTATATCCTTTCCCCAAATATCTGATGCGTTGCGTGACTCTGAGTTGTGCGACATTGTCCAAAATGGCAGCGTAAATAGCCATCCTTAAGAACGACAGGTAAGCAATTTCATATCTACATTCCCTGTTCTCGCTCGTGTTCCTAGTCCAAGGAACCAAGTTGGAGAGGAAATGCAGCCTTTCCGCTCAACCCTACCGGTGAGTAGTCACTTTCCTCTGATGGTTTAACGAATCCCCCTCATACCTTGTAGTTGTTTATACTGTTAATCGTCGCATTTCCGGCAATCCACGATTTTCCTTGGCTTCCTTTTCGAAAGAAAATCCGAATGTTCTTTCCTGAGTTTGACTCCTGTACGAATACCTGCAGCATTCCCATTCCCGAACCGTGCATGCTGTAGAAGAACTTCAGGCATCTGCCAGAAGTGGGTGGGAAGACCTTGCTGACGAGGTTGGCTTTCTGGCCATGGTCCAAAGAACCGGACGCCTCAGCGTAAACATAGTATCCTAGTGCAGTCCATCAAATAAAACAAACTTTACGCAACAAGACATATGTAATTTGCTATCACTTTCATTCCCGTTTTACGGCGGTAAATAAAATCATTGTGTCGGATCCAGAGACGGCTGAGCTCGCTTTTAAGTGGGGGCTCGAGACACGAAATTTTGGGGCTGAAGATACTTTCTGTTAGAAAATTTAAAGGTAAAAACAGGGCCCCCGAGTGGTCTTTGGCGAGCAATTACAAGCTTACGAGCATACTGTTTTTTATGCGAGACCAAGCACTTTTAGTTGTTGAATAAATCGAGCAGGGAGCACATCGAAAAATACAATGCGAGCACGGCGAAAAAAATGCGCGAGCATGCGAGCATTAGCAAAAAAATACGAGCACATCGAAATTTCGGGGACCATTCGGGGGCCCTAAAAACAAAATAAATCATTAGTTTGTTTTTCTCCCAATTCTTATTCTTAAATGCATATGTATAACGATTTTTATTCTATCGATCCGAAAAGTATGGCGGGGAGCAACTCCCTTTAACTCCCAGACAGAATTTTGCCCGGCAAAAAAGTCGTTAAAATCACTGATGCCATTGGGGGCCGCTCAGCTCGCTCTTAAGGATGCTGTTTAATAGAAGGTATAGCAAATAATTGTGTGACCTGATCCGGTGGTATGATCGCCTTTAGGTCCAGTTCCACCGCTTGGGGTGGGGCCAGTCCACCTAATCCAACGAAACTTGTTTTGCTGTGGATTAAGTTCCTGAGCCCATCCGCACATGTCCACCTCAAACTCACAGTCGTCCGGGCCTGGATTGAATGCACACACATATTATTAGGGTAGCGTTTAATGTATTCTATACAGGATATAAAGTAGGTGTCTGAAAAGGAATGTCAAAAGAAGGCAAAAAAAAGAGGCAAAGGGATGGTCAGGGAATGATAAAGTCGGATTGAAGGAAAAGTAAACAGACATAAAGTTCATAGCAAAGGGGCCAAAAGAGTAACAATAATAAGTACATAACAAATGGGCCAAAAACAGAAATGTCAGGAGAGAATCGGGGATGATAAAAATCTATTAAGAAATGAATAACGAACAAGTAACAAATGGCTGTGATAGTATGCGCTTTATTATCCAGCATTCTTAGTGACTTGGGGTTGAAGATTCTAGAAGCTCGCTCACTTTGAACCTTCCAATTCGAGGGACAGCTCAGCATTCCAGTTGCTTTTCCGGCTTGCATTGGACACTCCCACACCGGCGTCATTAATGTTTCGCTTGATTTCGGATGTCCGCGGAAAACATGAAAACCGCCAAAAAAGGGACCTCCTATTTTTTTTGTATGGAGGGTTGGTAGAGTTAAAACTATCAAACTTAGCTCAAAGGCACAGCGAAACCCACGAGAGAGAAAATTCCAACAAGCCAACTTGACAATAAAATATATCCAGAAGTGAAAATTAGTCATGTATGAAACGGTCGGTTCCAAAATAGGAGAGTCGGATTTCCAATAGATTAAAGCGAAAAGAGGTAAACATACATAATACATACCAAGGCCACATGCCCGAGCTTTGCAAACTTCGCTTTGCCTTGAGACACCTTGGCATGTTTTCCCTCCAAATCTGGGCATTGGATCGTCGCAGAGCCTCGTTCTTGTGTGAACCCCGTCCCCGCACATCCTACTGCATTCGCCCCAAGACGACCAGCGACCCCAGTGACCATTAATTGGTACTGGATATGCAAAGAGGTGATGGATTAGGAAAGAGTTCTTATGAAAATGTTTTTTTCTTTTTTTTTTTAATTGACACATTTCGCCTTGCGTAGCAGAGCCGTAGCAGGCCTCGTAGCAGGCCTTTTTTTTTTTTGGGGGGGGGGGGCATAATACAGAACCTTAAGAAAATATTGGGGGCACAGCCACGCCCCTTATGGTCTTTACCTTATGATTTTTTTTAATATTAGGGGGTACATGCTCCCAGGCCCCACCACCTGCTATCGCCCTGCCTCATCGTATACACAGCGCGGTTGTCCAAAAAATGGTAGAAAACTTCCTGTTATCATTGCAATTAGAGTCTCTGATTCACTTTCTTGACTTAAGGGCATATTTACTATTCACACAAAGAATAGGGGCTGGGGGAGAAATTATTCCAATCGATATTTGTTTTTTTTTAGGTTCTTTCTAGGATTCCTTAGCCGACTGACAAAGATGCTTTCTTATAGACTTGTCGGAAAGCAGATATGTTTTCAGTAGATTTATGTAATGTGTACCGTTGCATTCTTCTTGGGTGCAAAGAGCCTCGTCGACTTCTATTCCAAACATATCCGCCCCTGGACAGTTGGCTGCCTTATCTTCTGCGGTGCAAAAACGCTGACGATACTTGTAACAGGTTTCCGAGCAAGGACCGAACGCGCCCCAGTTACTCCAGCCACCGAGTGGACCTGAGTCCGGGCACATAATATACATCCTTCTCACAAATAGTGATATTGCACATGAACAAAATAGACAGATAGTACGCCGTAGTTAATCAAAACAAAATAGACAGATAGTGCGCCGTAGTTAATCAAACCATCCAATGAAAATGTCAGGCACATGCAAAAACAAAACTCTCAGGCACATGCAGCAAGAGAGAAATTATCTGTGTTGCTTGACACAATAAAGAACATCATAAACATTATAAACTGCAAAACGTGAGCGCAAAAAGGCTAGAAAAACAAACATGGAGAAACAACAACATCATGGTGCACACACCGCTACAGTCGTAAAGTGCATTCAACTCCAGGATGTCGGCGGAACTAAAGCTATCCCTCTGACCCAGTCTCCTGCTTGGGTCGCCTATGACTTGGATGGTAGGTTTTCCGTTCTTGCTGAAACTAGACTTCCCATAATGCATCAGGCTGTCGTAGTCATAGTTTATGTTCAGGCTGTCTATTGATCCTCTGTCGTACTTGTTGAAGTTGTGTGCTTTTCCTAAGAAAGTAACTTACTTTATTTTAGCCTAATTCATTGTAGTTTGGAGACCGCCAAGAACTTAAAATCCCTATCTCGTTTGCTTTTGGGAATAGCGCGTAGTCAATCAAACAATCAGCCATCTTCCACCAGTCTATTTAGACTATTTAGTCCCAGTCTCACAGGACCACAAGATCCTGATGAGATCTGGTAACCTGGTCCGCCCGAGTTCAGTGAGAGGTATATGTCCGAGTTCCGTCCAAGTTCCGCCCTAGGTCGCAACGCGAGCAGCATCCTGCATCATGAACCTGGTAAGTACGTTATATATGATACGTAGGTACGAACGGACAAAAGAACGTCCAAAGAACAAAATAATTATGAACAAAAGAACGTCCAAAGAACAATAGAATTGCCTTTCAGGACAATATATAATTTCATATAAAAAGTACCTACCATGTATCTTATGTCGAATTACGAAAGAAGCCTAAGGTAGAGCACAAGTGGGAATTCGTTACCTGAGTTTTCGTCTGGCAGAAGTTGCGCGACTTTGCCATCCTCGCCCCATCTAAAGTAACCAGGGTATTCATATATTTCTTACCCTCTTCAATGTTCTCCCACATGATCTCCACGTAGTTGTTCCTGTCTGGTCTGGACTGTTCGTGCCAAAATCCGGACGCGTGCATCATTTCGTGCATAATCGTTCCCTTGTGGTTGCATCCGTCGCCTAGAGACAGTACCTGGGCCCCACTCGTCCAGTACTTGACCCCAACCCTAGACCAACAACTACGAGAGAAATATGGTAGGGATTTTTCGGCAATTCATTGATACGACAAAAAATATATGAATGGCAATACATCGTTATCATCCTCGTCAACAGAAGCTTATTTACCTTTAAGCAAGTCTGGTCTTAACCGATTTCTTTGGGACGTTTCTTTGTCACAATAAAAGTAAACAAAATTTTCCAGAGAGTAATCATTTATTAGTGTATGTTTTGGTGGCGGACTGATAGCGGCCCGAAACGCGTTTTGGCGTCATCAGCAGTGTATGTAGTTAGGCAAACATTACCCTTCATCTTTCATCATCTTCACCCAGTTTGTTTCTGCTTTGTGTGGCTTCCAGCGTATACAGGTGTGTTGGTGAAACTCATTTATCGCTGCCATGATGTTTGGTATGTAATCAGCTTCATGAAAATAGGAAACATCCACTTAATTGTTTGAGTAAAAAAGACGCTTCTCTATATTACGAAAGAGACGCCATTACATTCTCTGTCATTGAAATTATTCACATGATTTCCTTCCAATTATTGTGTATGGTCCAGCAGCCTACCTAATTCTGGTGAGATCTCGTATGGAATCACTTTGGTTTTCCACAAGCCCTGGCGAGCGCGCTGTGCATTCCGCTTGGGGTCCTTGACAAGAGGCCCATCGACATCACCTCTCTCGGTTTTATCCACGTGATCATGATCCGTCAACACGATGTCGCCCTCGAACAAATGCTTGTGTTTTGCTAACGGAATAAAGTAGAGAGCATTGTTTTCATCCTCCTTTGCACACAAGAGACCCTGTTTCAGACAATGCTTTGGGGTGACCCAAGAATCTGGTACCTTTGAGCACCGATATGGTGAGAACGAATGGGGCTGACATGGGCAATAGACAACTTCCACTAGGTCACGTTACTGAGAGGCAAATTCAAGCCAAAATAACCACCCATAACCCTAGATAGCGACGAAAAATAATAATGAAAATTAGCCCATTCTAACATAAAGAAATGGCTGATTCGTAAGCGATGAATAAGTTGTTTGCTGTTGTTGTTATTTTGCCACTAAAACCCTGAGCGCGCGCGAGATTTCCATCCAAAACGAAAGCCCAAAAAGTCATCACTTGATTTCTAATACCTGGTGCACACTAGTGGCATAAAGACATGGGCGCGCGCACTCTTATCTTCGTATGTTCAAGTGTGAATGGTTCGACATGTTGACATAAGCCCGACATATCGACATGGACAGAACGACATAAGGTAAAAAAAATATCGTTTATATAGTTATGTCCATGTCGATATGCCGGGCTAAACAGAGTGCGCGCGCCCATAACGTTATGTCGTTATACCTAGTGTGCACTAGTGTGCACCAGGCATTAGCGCAAATCGCCCATTCATCCGACAGACGGGAAGCTCTAGGTTTTGGTGCAAGGGGAGAGATCCCACCCCACCCTCCAGCAAATATATTAAATGCATGCATTTGTGATGGCTCTTTAATTCTTGTAAGATGTTAACTGTAAAGCATTGCATATTTTTTTTCCAGAGCATTTAAGCAAGTACTGAAATATTTCAACTTTACCTTGATTGATCTCCACAATTGTATCAGTGGCACTCTTGGCGCTTTCATCACTTACATATGTTGACCCAGCTGATGTTGATAAAGCAAAAAAGTTTTCGAGAGAGAAAAGACAAAGTAAACTTTAGTCAAGGATGAAGTACCTACCAAGTAAACTTTCCAACGAATTTAATCAATCACAGAGAGCTCAAATCGAATGTTCAGCTTTTTTAACATCACCACCGGTTTACTTTATCGAAGTTGATTTGAAATATTTTGTAACCTATCAACAGAAAATAAATCTCTCTCTAAGTGATATCACAAATGACACTAACAGTAACCTCAGAGATTATTTAGAAAAAAGTAGCTTAAAAGTAACATAAATGCAGCCCCATGTTTGTTACCCTTGGTGTACCAAAACCAAAAAGACAATGGTTCCCGGATGAAGGTTCAAATTTCACCTAAAAGTTTACATAGAGTTGTTAATAAGGTAAGCAGTTTCCTGACCATTGAGCAAGTAAGCTTTAGAGCAAAACAATAACTTTTTGTCTTCCTTTTTTACTAGACTTAAGTCGATTGCACAATCTATCATCATAAACCTCATCAGGACCCGATCCCAGCAAAGTCTGAAACCAAGATATCCTTATTAAAAACATACCTGCTCCAATGACCAGCAAATCACCTATGATGGCTGCTAGTAAAATTATGAAGCAGACAAAAAGATGCTTCATATTTTTGCAGTCCCTAAGGCTTTAATGGTACCTAGTTCTCTGGCAATTTAATAAAGTCAGCTCCAAAATTAATTTCGTTTGGTTATATTAGAATTCCGTTTGCTTTAAGTGAAGTGTATTCTTTTGCTTTGTCTATAGACTTTAACTTCCTCAACAAATACAAATAAGAGAACATTTTGTTTGTATTTCAAAAACATACTCATGTTGGTGGCTTTGGATTATTCGGGAATAAAAGAAGTTGGAGGAGTGGGGGATTGGGGTGTCGAGAAAAGACCAATCACTTGTTATTACAAATTCCGTATATTGACATAGAAAATCAAACACTTCAATGGATTCGGTCAAATGACTCGGATTCGGTGAGCACAGCAGTAAAAAACTATATAATTTGCTGTCATTTTGTACAGCAACATGGACTTGCGGGTCCATGGAGTTTTAGGAGTTTTCGGTCTTAGAGTTTTACTTTAAATTATTTCTTTCTTTGAATTTGTGAACGTTTTCTTTTTAACAACGAGTTTTCAATTATGAGAACAGTGTTTTAAATAATTCTAACAACAGTGTTAGCTGAATTACGGGTTTTATGGAAACAACCCTAAGAACAGCCTTGTCCCAGGAGCGGGATGCTCGGGTTTCCTTGTGGCTGGTACATAAGTGTTGTGACGTCAAAGCAAACCACCCCTCCCCAGGCCCTTTTGCCTCATGGCCAACCACAGGATTCCAAACAATAGCGAATGGACAGCTGTAACTCTATTTTTAGAAACGCTTCAAAAAGTTATTTATGCAGGGAGTACTTTACATAAATGATTAAGTGGGGA